>NC_139239.1:69235349-69354181 GCF_977018435.1 Lepisma saccharinum | reverse complement strand
GAGAGAAATAGAAAGACAGAGGGGATAGTGAGAAAGAAAAAGGGCGTTGGCAGAGAAAGAACTGATAGAGAGAGAGATTGTTAGGTTGATTGACTATTTGATTTTTATATTCTGGGCACTTCAACACGTAGGCTATTTTTGCCTGTCACGTAATACGGAGGTAAGTCCATTAAAGGAAAAAAATGTGGACAAGCCCCTAACAAGAAAATAAAATACCTGTTAAAAATTTCCTTACTCAATTTTTAAAATTTATTTATTTACTCCTAAACAAGAACTAAATCTACACTATCTGAGAGGACTAAAATCTCAATACCCTAGTTAATAGCTGATGGGGTCACTGAGCACCCTTCCGAGCATTATACTGGCCGTAGGCCCAGACGCCAGAGCCTCGTTGGCGTGCAAAATTGCAGTTGCCGGGGTGTACTACGTGGAAGTGGAAATTGTTAGGGAAAGAGAGAGGGGGGCTAATAGAGAAAAGAGATTGATAGGGAGAGAAGGAATGGTGGAGAGAGAGAGAGAGATTGATAGAAAGAAAAGGAGATATAAGGAACACAAACATACACACCGAAAAAATAAGAGACTGACAAAAAAAAACAGGTAAAGAGAGGCTGAGGGACAAGGAAAGAAGAAAAAGAGAGAGAGAATGAGGTTTTAATAGATTGATAGAAAGTGAGGTAGAATGACATACACAGAGAATTTGCAACACAAAGACACGCACACACAGAGGAGAGGGGGCAGAATGACATGAAAAAAGAGACAAGAAGAGAAAGATAATATATTCGCATGTTTAGCGGTGCATACACACGAATAAATTTACACTGGTAATGTTAACAGGGACGTTAATTCTGCACAAGTGCTCATTTATACAAAGGTAGACTTTATGAAGTGATGAGGTGTTTTGTGAAACAAACACACGCACTGACGTGTTTATGCCTACAGCGCTCGTGTGCATGTGTAGTTCGTTTACGGAGTGAATCTATTTATCACCCACTCTCTGTCCCACCAATTAAGGTATTTAGGGAATATATGATTTTCGATATAACACGATTTACTACATCAGGGTGGCTACAAACAAGCAGAAATGAAATTCCCTGACTTTTCCAGGTTTTCCAGGACAAAAATTTACATTTTTCCCTGACAATTACAAACTAAACTAAATCGATGTTTTTGCAAATGGAAATAATAAAATCATACAGATCCAGGTATGGATTTGTTAAGTACCAATATTATCTTCTATGAAATTGACTTAATTTCTCTATTTTCTATGATTTGAATTCAAACTGCAAAATAGTGAATCTTAAAAATTATTACAATTCACAAGCAAGGGAAGGATTATGGAATTTTGTCATACGCAGCAAGTTCAAAATAAAATACTTGATTATTTTTAAAGTTACGACTAAATGAGATAAGAGTGAAGAGTGAATGATTAAGAAATACAATTTGTAATTTATCAGTCTCCTTATACATTCTCTGTATATGTATGTTGATATTTCCACTGAGGTTTGGAACCCTCTGCTTGCAAGAACCATGAGTGCGGACTCATTTTTCAATGCACTTCTCTCTTCTCTGTAAAGCAAACAACTTAACTCTTTCATATAAGTGAAACAATTGAATCGAACAAAATAAAGTGTCATATTTCCTTACATTATCAATGGGATTTCTGCTTCTGTACAGTATAACCAAGTGAAGTACTGTGAAACTGACAACATGCAGTTATACCATTAATGCTGACGGAAAGGGTATGTAGGTATTAGAAATTTAACGCAAGAAATTTATAGAATTGTATTGTATAGGTACCTGATTTAGCTAACCACACATTAAAACAGGAAAACTCTAATAATAAAAGCTTCTGAAAGTTCATATACGAGGGGCATCCTGAAAAAAGCTCTAATGGTGCATATACGCAGCACTAGTGGTTGGAGAGCGACACATACACATGAAAAGAAGTGGCATGTAGCTGTAATCTGGTACAGTTGCAATGCAGCCGTTTTAGGACAGTTCTAGGTTAAATATTGCAGTTCTCATACTGTCTCCCACCGACTGTGATGTAGTCTACATTGCACGCTCAGAATTTGGCACAGAGCCACCAGCAATCGTGTGAGGTGTGCAGACCGGACGTCGTGAGCCATAGTTTGGTCACACGATGGTGCAGACAATTCACGGAAGGCCAATCGTATGTGCACAACCCCATACAGCTGAGTACACACGGGTTCTTTGCATCACTTCAGGTGAGAGATCTTGGACCACTCCCTGTACAGCCCTGGCCTTGAATGTACCGACTTTCATCTCTTTGTTTAACTGAAGAGGTTTCTGGCAGGGCAAGGATTTGACAGCTAGTGGTAGAGATAGTTCCAGTCTTTGCTGTCAAACACCCTGTATACCATAGGCACACAAAATTTAGTGCCATGCTACGACAAATGCCAGAACGACGGTGGTGATTATGCCAAAAATTAGGTTAGGACTCACTGTTACTAATGCAATAAATTACAACTGATATTCTTGTTTTATTTATACCTAATCGGTAGGGACCTTGATATTTTGTTATTTTTTTGAAATTGGTGTATTTTCTTATTTTTTACTATACGGTGTTATTTTTCCAAAAAATCACATTTTCATTTTAGCGCATTTTCTGGCCAATGTCTGAAATTATACCTTCATGGTGTTTCTAAACTACTGTCTCAAATTGTAAGTCACATGGCTTACGCCTCTTCGTGAGAGTTCGATATTCATTCATTCATTCATTGTTTTCTGCCTAATTGGCAGGTTTTTCACTGCAATCTCCAGCTTTCCCTGTTCTCTGCCTTACGCTTCGTAATAGCATACGACCCAGTTAATTTAATATCATCCATAAGCTGATATCTCTTTCTTCCACGGACTTTTCTTCCTTCAACCATTCCCTCCAAGGCATCTCTTAGCAGGCAGTTCCTTCTTAGACAGTGTCCTAACCAGTTTCTTTTCCTCTTCTTGATGGTCTCCAGTATTGATCTTTTTTCACCAACTCTTTTCAGTACGGCTTCGTTTCTTACCTTGTCCGTCCATTTTACACGCTCCATTTTTCGCCATGTCCACATTTCAAAAGCTTCGAGTCGTTTCTCTTCATTTCTTCTCAACGTCCAGGTTTCTGCACCATATAGTGCTACACTCCACACAAAACATTTCACTAATCTCTTCCTTAGACCTATGTCCTTGGGTCCACAAAAAACATTTTTTCTTCTATTGAAAGCTTCTTTTGCTATTGCGATTCTCATTTTCACTTCTTGGTTGCAGCTCATGTCACTGCTTATAGTGCATCCGAGGTACTTGAAGCTATCCACTTGCTGGATTCTTTCACTGTTTGCTCTCACATTAATATTCCTTGGTTTCCGTCCTATAACCATTGCCTTTGTCTTCTTTACATTAATCTTCATCCCATACTGCTCACAGCTGCTGTTTAACTCTTCTAACATACTATTTATGGTTATTTCATCCTCAGCGAATAATGCCATGTCATCAGCAAATCTTATGCAGTTTATTCTTCTTCCTCCCAATTTGACACCTCCTGTACCCTGGAAACAAGTTTTCACTATATCTTCTAAATAGATATTAAACAAAGTAGGCGATAGGCAGCATCCTTGTCGTACTCCTCTTCCAAGTTCACAGCCTTCTGTCATTTCGTCTCCTGTTCTCACTTTAACTCGTTGATTCATGTATAAGTTGCTTAGAAGTCTTCTCTCTTTCCAATCTACACCAATTTTCTTCAGAATTTCTAAAAGTTTAACCCAATTCACTCTATCAAAGGCTTTCTCCAGGTCTACAAATACTACAAACACCTCCTTTCCTTTCTCTAAATATCTTTCCCCAATGGTCCTCAGTAAACCAATTGCATCCCTTGTACCTCTTCCTTTCCTGAAACCAAACTGTTCTTCCTCTAACTCGCCACTGACCTTCGAGTATAGGCGTCTGTTCAGAATTCTTAGAAGAATTTTTGCCGAGTGAGATATCAAGCTGATTGTCCTGTACTCAGAACATTTTCTGGCATTGCTTTTCTTCTGCAGAGGTATCAAAACAGTCTCCGTGAAATCTTGTGGCCAATCCCCTTTCTCATAGATTTCATTGCATAAGTGCAGTATTTCTCTTTTTCCATCTCCCAGGCATTTGATAAGTTCAACAGGAATTTCATCAGTGCCCGTTGCTTTCCCATTCCTCATTTCTTTGAGTGCTTGCTCAAATTCTTCATTCAGGATATAGTATCCTTTCTCATCATCAGGCACGTCGTCTTCATTTTCTACATTCAGACTGTCTGGGCGATTCTTTTTCTGGTAGAGCTCTTCAACGTACTTTCCCCACACATTCGATATTCCTTTTTTGTCTGTGATTTCACATCCTTCCTCGTCTTCTATCATCCACATTGTTTTCCATTTCTTCTTTTGGAAGCCCAAGCAGTTTACTTCACGATACATCAAGTCATACCTTCCTCTTTTTTCCAGTTCTTCAATTTCTTCACATTTTTGTTTCATCCATTGTTCTTTTGCCCTGTCAGTTTCTCTTCTTAGCTGGTTATTCAGTATTTTGTAATTATGTCTTCCCTCTTCTGTATTTACATTCTTCCATTTTCTCCGTTCCTCCATTTTTTCCAGCATACTTTCAGTAATCCATGGTTTCTTTGCACTTTTCCTTTCCCTGTAGCCTATTGTTTCATCCACTGCCTTCTGTAAGCAGCTTTTTATTCCATCCCACATCTCATCCTTATTGTTACAACTAGCTTTAAACTTATTATAGTTTCCTTGGAAATGTTCTGCAAATTTTTGTCTTTCGTCTTCTTCCCTTAGCTTCTCTAAGTGGGGTTTCTTGCTCACCTGGTTTTGGGTTATCTTCTTCAATGTAAGATTGATTTCTCCTATTAGCAAGATGTGGTCTGAATTAATGTCAGCTCCTGGCAATGTCTTCGCATTTTTCAAACAATTTCGAAACCTTTCTTGTACCAGTATGTAATCTATCTGGTATCTTTTACAATCTCTTGGACATATCCAGGTGTACCTCCTTCTCTTATGTTGCTGGAACAGTGTGTTTCCAACAATTAGGGAGTTTCTTTTACAGAAATTTACCAGGCTTTCCCCTCTCTCATTTCTCTCGCCTAATCCATATCTTCCTACTGTACTTCCATCCTGTCTTTCTCCTACTACAGCATTCCAATCACCCATTACGATAATGCACGATCCCTTTCTCTCTTTTTCCATCAATTCCTCTATCTTCTCATAGTTTTCCTCCACTTCTTCTTCTGACAACCCACTATGTGGCATATACACTTGAATTAACACTAAGTCTTTCTTCTTTCCTTGAAGTTTCACCATTATAATCCTGTCATCCACATAACGCACTGCTATAACTTTATGTTTCACACGTGGTCCTAGCACTATTCCCACACCACGGTTTCCTTGTTGATATATTGAAAGTTATTTTCAATAACCCCTTTTTTAATTTTAAGGTAAGGATTTTAGATAATGGAATTTTCCCTGTATATACTGAAGGATGCATAAGTGGCAACACACCCAAAAAAAATAAAATCAATCTCACGTGACAGATACCGATATATTATGGCACCAAAAATTGGCATTATCTTTTTTTGACTTGTTAGTGTTACGTTTCCCAAAATTCGTGTTTTTGTTTTAGAACATTTATCTGCCAAATATACCGAAACGTAATACTCCATTCTGCTTTTAAATTATTATTTTAAGTTGTAGGTCACATGGTCTACGTATTTTCGTGACAGTTTGATATGTTGGAACAGATTTTTGAGGAAGTAAAAGTAAAGTGCTCCCCTGCACTTTTCCGTGAAGGTGTATAGTAGGGGTGTGGAGTTAGGGACCCACACTTTCCTGATCACGGATGAAGGTAAAGGTGATGTGATCAGCACCACGCTCCTGGCTACCATGATGCTGGGTGGGCGCCAGAGCAGTTTGAATAGGTGGAAAACATCCCGGTTCTTCCCCGCAGGGGATCGACCCCGGGTCTCTCGCATAGTAGTCAGACGCCTTAACGACTGAGCTCCATTATTACTCGCTCGACAAATGCCGATGGTGCGCACTTAGCTTGGTAATTCAAAATATATCTCGTGCTTCAAATATGAAGATGTGGCTCCCGTGTGACGGTAGATACGCACTCGATCTCCTGTTAAAACCCTGCCACTTTGCTCTGTGATGCAAATGGGTTTGATAGAAATTGAAAAACTCGTGGGAAATGCATGATTTAATGTGGCTGTCGGAATTATTCCATGTACGTATAACTCTATAGTTTACTCTTGAGTAAAATGTTGGAAAACTTGAATGTTCTATGTACACAAACATGGCCTAGAAAAGACAAGAATGTTGGATTTCATGGAATTTTTCGTTGTTTTAGGACATTTCTTTTAAAAAAATCACTAAAAACGCCAACAATTCGCATTTTATGCCAAATTCGCATTATTTCGATATTTCGAACGGGCGACATCATGTCCAGACATCACTGCACATTCCTAAACATAACTTCGCAGCAATTACCATTTTTCACGGTTTTGGCGTTTGCGAAAAATCAAGCGAAAAATCAATGTACCTACTAATTGGAAATTAATTTCTGGCCACCCCTCGTATAAATCAGTAGATGGAAAATGAAAATTTAGCAGGGCTGGCAGAGAAAAGTCGATTCTTGAAGAAAGTGATTTGCTTTTATGATTGAATGATTCGGGTAAATATGATACTAAAATATTTACGTTATTATTATTATTATTATTATTTTATTTCATAATATTGGACATTAACTTCACTCAGTGATAGATTAATGTCCATCTCCCACGAGTTTAAACAGACAGGACAGAGACTGGCATTAATTTCATTACAATACTAGTGTTGCAATAAATTTGAGTTTGGGAGCATGCACTTGCCAATTTTTATAACGGTCACCAATGCAGATTTAAGTTTCACTTTGTCGTGACAGTAGTATCCAATATATATCCCATTTGGTTGGATTCTTCTTGATATCTAAGAATAGTGCAATGTCATTGTAAACGTATGTTAACTTGTGCGAAACCAGTAATACGTCAGGATGATTAAAGAAAACCTTTGTAAGCACTGCTACATTAAATGAGGTGAAGTGAGCCAGAAGAGTAATAAAATTCCTGCAGAATATTTGCAGTCTAAAGCGCTTCTTGTTTATGCATGCGATTTTTGTTGGATGTTGCAGTTCATGCAATTTCTGTCGCATGTTGTAGTGAGATACTTTGTCGGGTGGCGATATTCGACAAAAATCGTATGTATCAATGGAACCTATTTGTTTCCATGTTCCTTCAGTTTGTCCAACAAAATACCTTACTACGACGTCAGACAACTATCGGACGTCGCCACCCGCTCTTATCCCCTCCATCTATTGACAAGTCCCCTTACTACTCCCATACGGACAAGAAAAAAATGATAATTCAATGCATTTTCCACGTAATATTTAGAGGCTTAACCTTTACTCCCCCGATGATACCATATGGTATCATCAGAGTAAGGTCGTACTTGCCCGATGATACCATATGGTATCATGGTGCTTATTACGAAATGAATGTGCTTTTTGGACCTTCATACTCTTATGTTTGGGTGGAAACTCTGACACAGGTCTGGAGCAAGCCTGGGAAATTCATATTGACGACCAACCTCCCCCCTCTCCACAACATATCCATGCCACATTCCCGAACAGAGTTTCACATTTTTGCTCATTATTCAACTTGTATGGCACTCAGGAACATGAAACATGTTTCAATCTCATTGGAAACGTCCATTCTTTGAAGAGAATACTAAGGTTTGCACCTTGTCCCCAAAATAGCAGGAGAAGAGGGGGCAAGCTCCAGATTTTTGTTTTTTTTCATTGAAATTCGGTGGTCGCGCCCCTCAAACCCCCCTTTCTCGGTCAGGCATTCTGAATTGTACACGGTTGCATGCTCTGATGTTCTTTCTGTAAAACAAAACTTATCCGAAGTAGATTGCTCGCATAGTGCCAGAGTTATAACAATTTTCCTCCAAAAATGCAAAATAGGTAAAAAAAATCACATTTTGGCTTATTATTCAACTTGTATGGCACCCAAGAACATGAAACATGTTTCATTCTCTTGAGAAATATCCATTCTTTGAAAAGAATACTAAAGTTCGAGCCCTCTCCCGAAAATAGCAGAGGAAGATGGGGCAAACTCCAGATTTTTGTTTTTTCCATTGAAATTCGGGGGTTGTGCCCCCAAACCCCCCTTCCTCCGTCCGGCGTTCTAAATTGTACACGGTTGCATGCGCTGATGTTCTAGCTGCAAAACAAAACTTATCCGAAGTATATTGCTCCCATAGTGCCAGAGTTATAACAATTTAC
This sequence comes from Lepisma saccharinum, assembly GCF_977018435.1. NCBI lineage: Eukaryota > Metazoa > Arthropoda > Insecta > Zygentoma > Lepismatidae > Lepisma > Lepisma saccharinum. The sequence goes on along the minus strand of NC_139239.1, from coordinate 69,345,832 downwards.
CTCCAAAAATTAAAATTACCTATTAAATCACATTTTGGCTTATTATTCAACTTGTATAGCACCCAAGAACATGAAACATGAAACATGATTCATTCTCTTGAGAAATATCCATTCTTTGAAAAGAATATTAAAGTGCGGCTTCTCTCCAAAATATTGGGAGAAGAGGGGGCAAACTTCAAATTTTTATTTTTTTCCCATTGAAATTCGGGGGCCGCGCCCCTCAAAACCCCCTTCCTCAGTTCGGGTTTCTGAATTGTACACGGTTGCATGCTCTGATGTCTCTTCTGCAAAACAAAACTTATCCGAAATAGATTGCTTCCATAGTGCCAGAGTTATAACAATTTTCCTCCAAAAAAGCAAATTACCTATTTTTCGTAAATAAAAATTCACATATTGGCTTATTATTCAACTTGTATGGATCCAACAACATGAAACATGTTTCATTCTCTTGAGAAATGTTAATTCGTTGAAAATAATACTAAAGTTCGCACCTTCTCCCCAAAATAGCAGGAGAAGATGGGGCAAACTCCAAATTTTTGTTTCTTCCATTGAAATCCGGGGGTTGTGCCCCCAAACCCCCCTTCCTCGGTCCGGTGTTCTGAATTGTACACGGTTGCATGCGCTGATGTTTTAGCTGCAAAACAAAAGTTATCCGAAGTATATTGCTCCCATAGTGCCCGAGTAATAACAATTTTTCTCCAAAGAGTATCCGAATTTAAAATTCCCGCCGAGAGAAATTTCTCTCTCTCTCTCACTCCTCCTGCCATCACTGGTTTCTGGCGCCGTGGTTGTGTTGCGCATAAAAGGGAGCTAAAAGTTGAGGCCGAAACTTACGAACGAGATTTCCTGTTCCCGTGCAGAGTTCCATAACGATATCTTTAAATAAATAAATAAATAATAATAAAAAAAAGTCAATGAAGACGAAATTCCCTGACATTTCCCTGACTTTTTTTGACACCTCAAATTCCCTGACTTTTCCCGGTTTTCCAGGTCTGTCGCCACCCTGTACATACATTAGGGCGAACAACGGCGATACCTCAAGGGTGTTGCAATAAAACGGGCGTTTTTTAATGCAACAACATAGATACCAGACCTGCTTTTTGCACCTTTCTGAAACAACCACAGTCATCTTATGTCTTCAATATTATGTCTGGCAGGCGACTGGACACCTTGACGACGTTCAAACTCAAAGAACCTGAGGAGAAGGATCCACATTTCAACATATCAAGAGGAACCGTGTAGACGTTTCCACACGAATGTAATTTTTTAAGCTCTTCACTCGTTTGTCGCTGACATTCAAACACTTTGCTTTTCTGGCGCTCCACACAGAAATTAAATCACATGACTTGCAAAATGCCGTAACCGCAACTCCATTCTACCTATCCAAATTTCGAATAAGCTTTAATTTGTCAAACAAATGACAGTGAATAAGCGTCGCTAACAGCACGAGAGATTTTTTTTTATTGAGGGCGATTGTATTTTAATGGCCGAACGTACCGAGTAGTCGACGTGTGATCTCGCTTTCTGAGGTTTTGGGTTCAAACCTGGCCTGGCATAGGACTCATGTTTCTTATTATTTCATTCATTCTCTCCTTCACGTAAGGAGTGGAGAGCGACGCGACGATAAATAAACAAAATGAATACGAGCATCGAAAGTAGTTGTGAAAAAAGACAAGTCATAGTTGCCCCACTTCTGCGTAGTACAGTGCGATGCACAAGTATTTGCTCAGTCAATTATCCATGTCTATTTTCATCAAGTTTTCTCTTGCATCTTTATTAATAGCAGAAAAACTATTATCTTACAAGGAACGCTAAGAATTAATGGAATTCATCCATCTTGGGCATACAGAATGCCTATTTTTGTTGCTGATTTCTGTTGCCTCTTTGAGAGGAGTTATTGTCACGAGAAGGTTAAGGGATGTCTGTATCCAAACACATGTGCTCAGAAGTGTTGAGACCACTTTAAAATGAAAAGAATCAGTAGTATAAAAGTATATAGGGGAAGGACAGAATTTTTCAGAAAGGAAGAGCCCCTCTCATGCAGATTTGGCTATACTTAAAACTTGCTCAACATGCCCATATGAGTTTTTTGCTCTAGTGTGGAACTCTGCCTAACCCAAGGATTTTGGAAAAATTCCCGAAGGGGATTTTTCAGAAAAGAAGAGCTCTTCTCATGCAGATTTGCTACACTTAAAACTTGCTCAACATGTTCATATGAGTTTTTTGCTCTAGTGTAGCACCCTGCCTAACCCAAGGATTTTGTAAAAATGCCCTCGGGAATTTTTCAGAAAAGAAGAGCTCCCCTCAGATTGATTTGCCCACACTTACAAAAGTTGCATCAGCCAGATTTTTGTCCATAAACTTGTCAAAAATTGATATTTTTTTGGCTACACCTGAAATTAAGCAAAACACCCACACACACACATATATACCCACACATACCCCCCCCCTCATACACACACATATACACCCATACATACACACATGTAATGCAAGAGCTCTTGCATCATGCTGTGCAACAAATTATTATTCAGCAACAAATTATGATGCAAGAGCTATTGCATCATGCTGTGCAACAAATTATTATCCAATGCAACAAATTATTAGCCATGTATTGTTTTTTAATTGCTTAATTATGATATAATATGATGATGTGTTATATTTTGATTGGTTTATTTGTTTCAGAAGTTTTAATTTGTGCTTAGGGTATATAAAGAGATTTTGCATTGCATCAGCCAGTATTGTGAGAGTGGCTGAGGGGATCAGATGTGTTGTTACAGTCCTTCTCATACTTACAGGCCTGTTTGTTTTAATTTATATTTCTGGTATATTGAACAATATTTTACCTGACATCCAGCTTGTTTATTGTAATCCACTCATATTTAGGGTCAGGCTTATATCTCTCCCAGCCTGTTATACAAAAAATCAATACATAACAAGGCTATTCTAGACATGCATGTCCGTGCAGGTATTTGCGGAGGGTCAGTTTAGATCAATATTTCTACTTGTGGGCTATTGGCCTTACAAACTGTCATAAGATAGGCATAGAGTTTTGATTTAAAACCCAAAAAATTATATAATAAAACCGAGGATAAAAATTAATAATAATATTAATAATATTAATATTAAGTATATACACTAAATATACAAATTACACAGCTGAACCTAACTGATATTTTTATTAAGTATAAAGTTTTGAATTGAAGCCCAGAAAATCTTATATAATAAACAACAAGAAAAATGCCAAAACAAAAATATTGTGACCAATGCAATAAAAATATATTTAGCTCTAATTGGGCCAGACACCAAAAGATTTGTAACCCAGACAAATGCAGAACTCCCACAAAAATATGCCCCAAATGCCATAGAAAATATAACATGCAATACTTCACATATACACATAAAGATACTTGCTCTGCACAGTTATCAACATTGCCCCTACAACCATCTACATCTGGTCTGAAAAGGAAGCATGAAACACCTGTTAATGCTTCACCTGCAAAGCAGCCACGCTATGAACCTATCCATAGCAGTTTTAATGCCCAATTAAGAGATTATCGGTTTGTATCAGAGCCAAGATGTGGCATTGAGAATTTTTTGAACAGTATAAATTCTGATCTGCAGGCAATTCTAAATGCACAAAATGGCTCTTATAAGCTATCCCTCAAATTGTTTACACAATATAAGAAGCCAAATGGCACAAAATTTACACAGCCCCACATAACAGAAACTGTACCGGTATATTCAAATGCAAATTCGGACAGAATAATAAGCAGGTTGATGGAACAATTGAATATTAAACACTCTGAATTTGCTGGAAAAGAGTCTGGATGGAGCCTATGCGGCTCTCCGCACAAGTTATATGTTAATATTTCTGAATTCAGCCCATTACAAGGATCTACATATGTGCCATTACCTGCAAATATCAAAAACAAAAAAGTTGTGGTTAATATAAAAAATACCGACCAGAAATGCTTTTTGTGGTGTATTTTAGCTGCTTTGTATCCAGTTTCAAGCCATCCTGAGAGAATAACTTATTACAAACAACATGAACACAATTTTGATGAGGCAATGGAGGGTTTAGAATATCCAATGTCTGTTCAGAATATTGATAAATTTGAAAAAAGGGCCAAGCATATCAATGGCAAACAATTATCTATTAATGTATTTATTTGTTCCACTGGCCGTGGCAATTGCTTGATAGAACCTCTCAGAATCAGTATAATTGATGATGATTCTGCTGTTCCGATTGATCTGCTCTTAATTGAAGGGGATGGCACATATCATTACACTCTGATACATAATCTTGAAGCTTTGGTGAGAACACAACTAGACAAATCCAATACAATATTTAAGTTGTGCAGAAGATGTTTAAGTGTATTTGATGGTAAAAAAATAATAAAAGGGGTTTGTAAAGTGAATGCAGAAATTGCCAAAAACAAGTTAATTGAGCATCTAAAATACTGTAAAAACCATAAACCTGTTCATATGGTGATGCCAATGCCAAGTGAAAATTGCAAATTCAAAAAGTTTGAAGCCTTGTTGGAACACCCAGCATATATTGTCTGTGATTTTGAATCAAACCTCAAACCTCTTGCATTCTGCAATCCAGATCCTGAAGAATCTGCAATTACACCATACCAGCTACATGAACCTTCCAGCTTTTGTTATATAGTTATACGGGATGGTGTAGCTAGTGAGCCACACTTATACATGGGACCAAATGCCATCAAAGAATTTGCAGATAGAATAGAAAATGAGTGCCGTGACATAGCATCTAATATTCTATTAAAATCAAAGCCTATGTTGCCTTTAACAGAGAAACAGATTGAAGATTTCAACAATGCAGAAAAATGCCCGGTATGTGATTCTGAATTTTCAGATACAAATATCAAGGTGAAACACCATTCTCATACAGATGGTAAATTCAAAATGGCCCTGTGTAATAGCTGTAATATTAAGATCAAGAGACCAAGATTTGTCCCCATATTTTGCCATAGATCATCCAATTATGATTTTCATCATCTGATCAGGTACGAGGGGTTTGACAAGCAGAATTTAAATATTTTAGCTGAAAATGATGAGAAATATATATCTATTAGCAAAATAATTAAAGTTAATAGTGTTCCTATTCACATAAGATTTCTTGATTCTTACAGAATTTTATCGGCTAGCCTGGCTACACTGGCCACTCAATTATCTGATGATCAATTCAAAATCACAAGTGCTTTGTTTCCAAATCAGGACCTGAAATTAATTAGGCGGAAGGGTGTATATCCATATGACTATGTTACAGATTTTTCTAAATTTGATGAGTGTTCCCTGCCACCACAAGAAGAGTTTTACAGCAAAATCAGAGGATCTGGAATCACTGATGAAGATTATCACCATGCCCAATTGATGTGGAACAATTTAAATTGCCAGACATTTGGTGATTATCACATGGCATATTTAAAACTTGATGTCACCCTCTTAGCTGATATATTGCAGGCATTCAGAAAATCTTCTATGCAAAATTATAAACTAGATCCAATATATTTTTTCAGTGCCCCGGGCCTAGCATGGGCCGCAATGTTTTTTAACACCAAAAAGCCATTGGATCTGATCCAAGATCAAGATACGTATCTGTTTATGGAGAAATGTATAAGAGGAGGGATGGTGCAATGTTCCCAGAGATATGCCAGAGCAAATAACAAATATATGCCTGATTATGATCCAGCACGGCCATCAAATTATATAGTGTATGTAGATGCAAACAGCCTCTATGGTCATGCCATGATGCAAAAACTGCCATATGCAGGGCTTGAATGGGTTGAAGATTTCAATATTGAAGATCTTCAGGACTTTGATGACAGTAATTATGGCCTATTCTTAGAGGTTGATCTGACAATTCCTGATGATTTGCACAATAAATTTTCTGATCTGCCCCCAATTCCCGAGGTTCAGTGCTCACCTGGCTCTAAACAGAAGAAGCTCATGATGACTCTGGAGCCGAAACAGGGTTATGTCATATATTACAAAAACCTCCAGTTCCTGATGAAACATGGTGTTCAAGTGAGCAAAGTTGGCAAAGTTTTGAGGTTCAGGCACTCAAAATCGTTGGAGCCATATATTAATACAAACACAGAGCTTCGAACATCTGCAAAGAGCCAATTTGATAAGGCCTTGTTTAAATTGATGGTCAATTCAGTGTATGGCAAAACAATTGAAAATGTCAGAAAACATACCGATGTTAAAATAATTACTGACCCCAGCCTGAGCAAAAAATTGGTTGCAAAACCTAATTTCAATTACAGAAGAATTTATGATGAAAATATGGCACTTTTCAACATGAAAAAAACAAAGATTAAGTTTGATAAACCTATTTATGTAGGGGCTGTGATATTGGAATTGGCCAAATTACATATGTTAACATTGTATTATGATGTGTTGAAACCTTTTTATGGTGATAATATAAAATTGATGTACATGGACACGGATAGTTTTATTCTTGATATTAAAACAGAAGATGTTTATAAAGATATAGCACAGCCTGAATTGTTTAAATATTTTGATACCAGTGAACATACAAAGATTCAACTCCACAACAAAAAGGTGCCTGGCAAGTTAAAAGATGAGACACTTGGTGATGTTATTGTGGAATTTGCTGGGTTAAGTGCCAAGATGTACAGTTTTGAAACATGTAGTGGCGCTATTGCCAAAAAGGCCAAGGGTATTGGCAAAGTAACTGTTGAAAAAGAGCTCCAATTTGAAGATTATAAAAATTGCCTCAAATCCCAGAATTTAATCAAAACATCAGAATCCAGAATTCAGAGTGTGGATCACTTATTGACTTCAAATATTGTAAGAAAAGTGGCCCTGGACCCACATGATGATAAGAGATGCATTTTATCATGTGGCATACATACTTTACCATGGGGTCATTGTGATTTGAAAAATGGCAATCAATGCCCAATTACAGAGCATGATTTGAAATAAATAAACATGCCTATGAACTTATTTGGGTTCAAAAAACAGGCTATTATGGAGCTGCCAACACCACAACCCTCTTCTGATATGCTGTCTAAACTGAGTGGCTTGCTAATTATTCATCTGAACAGCATATTTACAGATAATGATGATGAAACAGGTAAAATATTGTACATATTTAACAATAATTTAAATCATTACCAATTACCTGTAGGTGGGCAATTGCAATTTATTACAACCCCTGAGGGTGATGTTAAAATTTCAATAGGGAGAAATATTTATAGAATTAAGCACTCAAACATGATTTCTGGCACTGTTTATACTGTTTCTGCTGGTGACTGCTTATATATTGAGGTCCCTGGATCCTATGACAAGCTTATACCCTTTTTTATAGAATTAAGAATCAGATACTCTATAATAAATAACCACTAAATCAAAAATGCCTAATGATATATTTGGCCATACAAGACATGAAGATCACAGTGATGAGATTCTGATGCTTGATGTCAGAGTCAAGAAATTAAGAAGTGATTTACAAGCTTTACAAACCACACTGAATGCCAGTCTTCAATTAGAAATTACAAATTTGCAATCACAATGCATGGACCCTCTTCATAAAATTGATTCTGAACTCAAAGTGCTGCTTCAGAAATATACTGACCTGGCTACATTGGATAATTTTCAAAGTTTAGAAGAAGCTGTTGCAGCTCTTCAAGCCAAATTTAAGACCCAGGCCACCAACTCTGAGCAATTGAAACAACAATTGGAAGAGCAAATAAATAATGTCCAGGCACAGCTCCAAACAATTGTCAAAAGCATAAAATCACAAGAAGATTTTGATCTAGTGATTTCCACTCTAAAAGAACAGATTCAATCACTCCAAATACCTAATCTGGATCCTCTGCACAATGCCATAGCCGAGGTTAAAGAAAAAATTGAGACACTTGAAAATTTTATGAACAATTTGCCATCTTCTGATGCTTTGAGTGCAATAGCTCGGAGTGTGGCAAATATTAAGCTGCAACTTGAAACATATGAAGATTTTGGAAAAATTCAAAGTACCATAACCCATCTTGAGGGAACAATAGCAGCAGTGCAAAGTGATTTGACAAATGTACAAGAAACTCTAGAATCTCGCCTGCCCGGTATTGTAGATACTCTTGTTAGTGTCCAGCACCAAATCACAAAGCTTGAAAACCTCAACACTGAATCTGAGCTATCTCATTTTCATCACTTGATTGATGATATCCAAACAAAACTTGAAATTTTACAACAATCCACACCCACTCAGGCAGATATAGCCCTGCTCCAAAATGCTATGCAAAATGTGGCTGATGCTTCTGAATTAAACAATGTAAAATTGGCACTTGAATTTTTACAAAATACAGTATCAAATTTGCCTACATCACAGGAACTTAAAAATATTAAGAGAGCAGTGAATAGGATATTGAAATCAGAAGATATCAAGAATATCCAGACAGAGATCAAACAACTCACTCAGACAGTGGCCACTCTACCAACCAATCAACATATTAATGAACTGCATGCCCTGTTTGAGGATATCAGAAGACAAGTTCATGATCTTACAGCCCAAAATTCAAAATTAGCAGTTGTTGAAAATCTACAGCAAATTGTAGCTAATATCAAGCAACAGCTAGGAACCATGGAATCCAATCAAGCAAATGCTCTGTCTGTTTTTGCCACCCAGCTTCAAGAAATTGTGCAACAATACAAGAAACTTATTGTGGACATAAAAATCAAGCCAGGCCATGATGATGTTGTTAGGACCATCAATGAGCACCTTGAATCTGTAACAAGCAGATTGCTTACAGCAGAAAAGGAAATAACAGGCATAATCGAGAATCCAAAACATACAGTAATTCTTGAATTGTACAGCATCCCCAACAAAGAATATGATTCTCCATTTACACCAGGTGGCAAAATATATATGCTGTCCCCTGCACAATTTTATTACCAATTTTCTGTTGGGGGCACATTGAGACCAATCAAGATCAAATATTGGCTTCAACCACAGGCACTCCACTACCCCACCTTATCAATAACAAATGCTGATAACAAAGCAAAAATCACCAGTGTAGAATTAGAGGATTTTACAGATCCCAATACATTAGAAACAGCATATGTTGAAGATGATGGCTCTCTGGAATTTAAAATACAAATAGGGGACAAATTATATTTAGAAAATCCTGTAGTATCAGCTGCTGAACACCCCATAGTTGCAATATTCTTGTTTTCATATTATGTCTAGACAAATTATTGTTGATGAATTACACAGACAAGCCAGACATAATTTTAAGAGACTGCCAGTAGTCACAAAAAGCATAGATGATTTATGGCAGAGCGACTTGATTGAAATGGCAAGTGGACAGTTGAAAAACTTAGACAAAATCAACAAGGGCTACAAGTATCTACTCACTGTAATAGATACATTTTCAAAATTTGCCTGGGCTGTGCCACTCAAATCCAAGACTGGAACATGTGTTACAGAAGCCATCAGGACAATCATCAATCAGAGTGGAAGATCCCCGCGCTATTTGCAAACAGATAATGGCAAAGAATTTTATAATTCAGTGTTTCAACAATTTATTAAAAGCCAGGCAATAAAACATTACTCGAGTTACAGTGACCTCAAAGCCTCAATTGTAGAGAGATTCAACAAAACCCTAAAAAATCTTATGTATAAACAATTTACCCTCCAAGGTAATTATAAATGGATTACTATTCTTCCCGAACTTCTACATAAATATAACAACTCGGTCCATTCCACAATCAACATGAAACCCTCTGAAGTAACTTCATCTGATGAGCAAAAATTGATCAGGACTGTTTATTATCCTAGATACCAGCCAACAACAAAAAAGGCCAAATACAGGGTGGGTGATCAAGTAAGAATCAGCAAATATAAGCACTTATTCAAAAGAGGCTTTACAAGAAACTGGAGCACTGAATTATTTACAGTGGTTCAAGTTAAACCTGGGACCCTTAACACATATATAATAAAAGACCACCGAGGAGAAATTCTCAAAGGCAGATTCTATGAAGAAGAACTCAGCAAAACTAAACAGCCTGACACATATCGCATAGAAAAAATCATCCGCAGAAAAGGCAACAAGTTATTTGTCAAATGGCTAGGACTTCCAGAACACAGCTGGATCGATGCAGACACAGTGATAATATGAGCACCTGGGATGTTATAAAGAGGCTGCCAGAACCTGAACAGCAGATTAAGAGAAATGGCAAGTTGCTGCCTGATAATATTAGATGTCTTATTGTTGGGCCATCGGCTTGTGGTAAAACTACACTAATGATTGATAATTTTTTATTGGCACCCAACTGGTTAGACTGGAAAAACAGGCACTTGTATATCTTCTCTAAGAGCTTGGAACAATTAAAATATCAGCAGCTGATGAAGCTATATGATGGATTGGATATTGCTACTTTTGAACCAGATGTTAAGCCACTTCATGAATGTCTCGATAATTCTGTTGTTGTGTTTGATGACATTATATTGGATAATCAAAACAAGGTTAGAAATTTCTTTACACAGGGCCGGCACAAAAACATTGATTGTTTCTACCTGGCACAGACTCTTTCTAAAATTCCGAAGCAGCTGATCCGAGACAACAGCAATTTTATATGTGTGTTTCATCAAGATCATACCAACCTCAAACACATACATGATGAATATGTAGGTGGGGACTTGAGCTACAATGATTTTTCTAAGTTTTGCAGTTGGTGCTGGAACCAGGACAGTTATGGGTTTGTCACAATTGATATGACAAGAAAACCCAATAGCGGCAAATACAGAAATAAAATCAACAATTTTCTAGACATTGAAATATAAATAAATAAACATGAAAAGGCCAATAATTGATGATCTTAAGTTAAGAGATTATCTTGTAAAAAGATTTAAGGGATGGAAATCAGAGAACCGAGGAATTTATGAAAAACACAAACAAACAGAACAGCCTATCATTGATGCTATTAGTGAATTAGGTAAAAATATCAAAACTGTTACAGAGCAAAATCAAAATTTGATCACAGAGCTTGTACCTGTAGCTGCAAGGAACATATTAGATTATCCAATCACCCCACTTTCCAGTATTCATACACCTAGTCCTATTGCTCCTAGAAGAATTGAAGGTACTCAGGATCCTATTGAATTGGGTCTTCTTGCTCAAAAATATTTAACCACACCTAAAGACAATAAAGATGAGGTTTTTGGCTTATATGCTGACACAGAGCTTGATGGTAGCATCATACATAGAATTGGCAATTTCAGAGTAACATTTATGGGAGATGATATAATTGTTTATTCAGAATCTCATCTTGGACAAAGAGGTGGTTTTGTTAAATATCTCGGAACACCTGGGTTGTGGGAACTGATGACTAGGAAAAGGCCTGGCAGCTATACAGATCAAGATTATGAATATTACAAAGAAATATTAATAAAATCAGATGCTCTATACCAGAACAATGATCCCACACAAAAAAGAGTCAAGTCTAGCAGTGGGGCAAAATACAATAATTTAATCAAGCCCATATGGTCACAGATCAAGACTGGCAGTGGAATCAAACAATACAACACCCTGCCTAAAGAATTTGTGTGGGTTGATGATGTCAGGAAACTTGTAGATAGGTTATTGGTGATAGCTGGGGAGGAAAATGCTGGCAACCACAATTTTTACAATGAAAAGGTTGGAATTATGGACATGATAAGCACAAAATTGTCTAATTTTATAGTGAATGACACTAAGGGGATTGGATATCTCATAAAAATTATTAATACTCTACCACCTAAATTTTGGAATATTTCTGAGGGTCGGGGCCTAGTTAATGACATTATAAACAAGTTGCCATTTGAACTACACATTCCAGGCTATCAGTATTGTGGTCCAGGCACAAAATTGGATCATAGATTAAACAGAGGGGATCCTGGTGTAAATCCCCTAGATGCTGCTTGTAGAGACCATGACATAGCATACAACACACATTCTGATCTTGACAAGAGACATGTTGCAGACAAGAAATTAGAAGAGGCTGCATTTGGTAGATTTGTAAGCAAAGATGCTTCTTTAAGTGAAAAAATAGCAGCATTGGGAACCACCATAGCTATGAGCACCAAACAAAAACTGGGGTGGGGGTTGTGAATATGTATATAATAAACCTACAATGAAGGCCAAGGGTGTTATGTATCAAATACCTTATGCAGGTCTCAAATCTCTTGGGCCTATTGATAGCCTTTTGACCAAAAAGCAGCGCAAGAAAAAAAATTCTTGTCTTGCAAAGGGACATGGTATGAAATTGTTGCTTAGTACCCCCCAATTAAAAAAATTACAACAATCTAGAAAAAAATCACATGTGGGGGGTTTCATATTTACTATCCCGGCCATCTTAGCTGCTCTCGGGGCTGTGGGGAGCTTGGCTGGGGGATCAGCTGCCATAGCAAAAACAGTAATAGATGCCAAGAAGAATAAGGCAGAATTAGATGAGCAGAGGCGCCATAACCTGGCCATGGAGAAACAAGGCAAAGGTGTTAAGAGAGCCATGAATAAGTTTAAAAAAAACAAGAGCCGCTTACAAACCAAGATATTGAAGCTTTAATCAAGCCACTGGGCATCAAAAATTTTAGAGGTGTGTACATGTCTGATTCTTTACCAGAACAACCACTCAACAAAGAGTGTGGCATTGTTAATTTGGATAAGTACAAAAATCAGGGCACTCACTGGATCTGTTATCTTAAATATTTAAAAAATGAGGCATTTGTGTTTGATTCATTTGGAGGTGTTCCACCTGAAAATTTAATAAAATATCTAAATTCAGCTAATCCTTATTACAATAATGCCCGTGTTCAAAATTTCAAAGATGTTAATTGTGGACATTTGTGCTTATCTGTTCTCAGATATATGTCTCAAATAAATAAACCATCAATTGAAAATTTTCAAAAAGCCCTGTTGTATTTAAAACATCATGGGGGTATTCCATCTCACCAGCCAAAATTCAATATTGAAACTGAAATTACATGATGACATAGTGTATCCCAAAACAATAGCTCTCAGAGCATTTTATGGCATGTACTTGATCCCTAATATTACACACCACAACAATACAATTGCAGTAGGGGATCAAAAAATTGTCATCACTCCAGGGCAATATAATCTATCCACTCTAAATGCTCAATTACCCAGAGGTGTAGTGTTAAGTCAAAATTCTGTCACTCACAGAGTAGAGATTGTATCTGCTACAGAAACAGTGGATCTGGGTACTATAGGAGAGCTGTTAGGATTTGAGAACAACACAAAACTTGAAGCGGCCATCAAACACACTGCTATTAATATACATAAATTCTTAGCCATAGAGACTCTGAATATTCACTGTAATGTGGCTGAGGGTATGATCACCAAATCAAATGGCATAGGCACTCACAAACAAACTGGCATCATTGCAACATTCAAACCTAATTCTGAATTTATGGAGCCAATCATCTACAATCCATCCCCAACATTATATTTTCCTGTGTGTCATAATAGAATAGATAATATTGAATTGATGGTCACTAATGAAAAAGAAGAATTTGTTGATTTTGCTGGAGCCACAACAACTGCAATCATAGAGATTAATATTTAAATAAAAATACATACAAAAAAAATGGAAAATATTGAGAGTTATGAGCTACAATCATTCCCCCCAAACAGGAGGACATTTGCAAATTTAAATCAACCCAACACAGAGATTGAGGTTGATCTTGATGTAGGGGATGGCTTTATACACCCTCACAGAGCAGATCTATACATCAAATTTGATGTTGTAAAGCTCGATGGAACAGATTATCCGGCAAATTCAAATATAAGATTGGTAGAAAATTTTGTGCCGCATCTGTTCTCTGAAATTGAGATCAGAAAGCATGGTGTTGTTATAAACAGAGTGGATTATCCCGGCATTACCTCCACAGCTTTGGCCACATTAAAATTATCCAAAACCGAGGCTTCTTACTACAAAATAGGTGGATTTGAGGCTGGTGAGAAAATATTATCTAAAAACCACACAGTGCTGTTCCCTATGCGCCTGTTGCCAGGATTCTTCTCAGATTACAAAGATATTATGTGGAAGGGTGGTTTAAGAATCACATTTAGAAGAGCTGCCAATGATAACAATGCTCTGATGAGGTACAGTGCAATAAACTCTACAGGGGAAGCTTTGCCCAATACCCTACCTGATGCAGGCAAATGCATTATTCAGACTATGGAGCTAAGAATCCCTGTTGTTGAATATGAGGCCAGTTATGCTCTTAAATACAAAGCTGATATAATAAAAAATCCACAGATTCCTCTGCAATTTTATACATATCAATGTGTACAGAAGCCCGCATCTGGTACTTATTATGAGTTTGATGCTACAAATTCATTCTCCAGTATACAATATGACATGCCGGATTTTGTGGTGGTACTGTTTCAGACTGGGAGACACAATAATCAGGAAAAAAAATCAAGTAAATTTGATAACTGCAACATCAAGAACACATATCTTAAAAATGGCAGAAATGAGGTATTTCCTAGGGAAAATTATAATTTAGACATTTCCAAGGATGATTTCCTCAAATTATATGAGGCATTTACGGCATTCAAAAGGGTCACTACTGGCAATACTGACATGTATTACACACCAGATGAATTCAAAGCACAGAGACCCATGTTTGTAATCAACACTTCAAAAAGAAAACAAGTTGTGGTTAATGACAGGACAAACATTAAAATTATCTGTGAATTCCATGAGGCATTACCTGATGACACCATATGTAGTGTTATTCTCATAGGGGAAAAATCATATGTTTATGATGTAAGAAATGAGAGAGTCACGGAGCAATTCTAGAGATCCGATTCAAACACAGAGGCCCTTTGGATATAAAACAACACTTTACCGTCAGAAAATATATTACCTACCCATTTTATAGCACCTCTGCTCGTGGCAGAAAAGCTTTTATATATATTACCTACCCCCAAATAACACAGCACATCTGCCAAAAAGCCTAAATAAAGAAATATTGCAATTATTCTGTTGCGACAAGACCAAACCAGTTTGCATGACAATATCCGAGAAGGCAATACTAGGAATTTCCTCAATATGATAGATGGTAAGTAATTTTCCTGAAAAGAGCATAGTGTAGATAAGAATTTCTCTTTGAGTTCCATGACAAATGACATGTAATTTCCCTCGGAAAAGGCACAGTGTAGGTAATGTCAACAGATATAATCTCCCAGGCATTTACTAATGATGATGAATAATATGTTATTTCTCTCTGAAAAGACACAATATAGATTATATCTGCTGGCATACAACTCCCGGGCATGCAATAATTTATTGCTGGCCGAAACATGGGACTGATCAAAAGATTATAAAAACATGGAAGCAATAAATTATGTTTGTCCGCCTCTCTCCCATTGTATTGATCAGGCAATTTTTGCCTGCATAACAGCAGTTAATAGCTGAGCTGATATGCACAACACTCCACTAAGTTCTAAGACCCAATACCTATGAGCTGTATATCAATTCAAGATTTTGACAGAAAAAACACACTATAAACAATAAAATCATATGGGAACTTGGCACTGTTTTAAGTATAGGCAAATCAATCTGAGGGGAGCTCTTCTTTTCTGAAAAATTCCCGAGGGCATTTTTACAAAATCCTTGGGTTAGGCAGGGTGCTACACTAGAGCAAAAAACTCATATGAACATGTTGAGCAAGTTTTAAGTGTAGCAAATCTGCATGAGAAGAGCTCTTCTTTTCTGAAAAATCCCCTTCGGGAATTTTTCCAAAATCCTTGGGTTAGGCAGAGTTCCACACTAGAGCAAAAAACTCATATGGGCATGTTGAGCAAGTTTTAAGTATAGCCAAATCTGCATGAGAGGGGCTCTTCCTTTCTGAAAAATTCTGTCCTTCCCCTATATACTTTTATACTACTAGAATCAAATACTCATATATGTTTACTTCTCGATCTAAATGTAACTTTATAACAATCTCCGTATTATAAACAAAAAACGCTACTTTACTACAAACAGCTTTCCATCTCTCTTTCACCCAAAAACAGCTTTCCATCTCTCTTTCACCCAAAAGCACTTTCTTCTTTTAGTTGTGGACCTCCCTGGAAAATTTTCTGCGCGTTGCAGTCCTCTTTTTTGGTAAGCGTCACCGATCGAAAGAGAAGGTCGTGGTCCTTGGGTTAATCTAGATTCGCCATTGGGAGATGAAACCCAAAACAATGGAGCCGACAAACGGGAGAAAACTCATTAACGGAACGGAAACAGGCTTAACCGCATCCGACAATGCCACGACGCAAACGCCATCTGGGGGTGACTCCATCCCCCATTCGGCGCAGTCGGAGATGTTTGGCTGCAACAAACGGAAACAAGGCACGCAAACAGACCTCTCCTGCGCCAACAAAGGCCTTCGAGAACTAGAGATGCAATTGCATTTCGCTGGAACTGACTTCCTTTCCACGCGTCGGACGTTTGGGACACAGGAGAGGTGGTGGTTCTAGGCAGTGTTGCCAACTGCCTACGTCGGAAGAGTCCCAAAGGTATAACAACTAGTCTGGATTTCTAGGCACGAAAAACGGCCGAAATAGGAATGCAAAAAGGCATTAAAATGTGGAAAATAGGGGCGATAGGCACTACAAATAAAAAGTGGTGTGAATCATGGAACTAAAAACGTAACATTCAAAAATGTATTACGATGGCATTTTCCTGAAATAAAAACACATATCACTTCGTAAAAGAAATAACTGTGTTGAAATAGTTGCCGCACAGTAGTGCCTGACTCCAAAGTTACAAGGGTTCCATGAGTATGCTGGGTCTACTCTATCGCTTTTACTGAAACAAACAACCTGCCTGCTCTTAGCACTTTGTACAAATCTTTTGTTTCGCCTAAAATTTAGTACTGCTCTCCAATATGGCGTATGGCATGCCCCTCAAATTTAGATAGACTAAATTCAGTTCAATTTTTTTTTTTTTGCTGGGTAATGTTAGGCAGCGAATTTCATCCACAAAACACTATTAAAAGCCCACCTTTATGAAAATCTTAAATATCCAAACTCCTCAGGAGACACAAACTTGCAGATCGTATATTCCTGCACAAAATAGTCAATGGAAACATCAGAAGTGACCGGCTCCTTTATGAAAAACACTTTCGAGTGCCGTCTTGCAGAAGAAGCACTCACCTTTTGCCTTCTCACAAGCTAAGATTTTGCCTCATCCAGAGTCCCTGTTCTCCAGGCTATCCTGCCAATACAATTTAGCAAGCCAAATATATATTTTTTTGAAAATCAGGCACGTTTTCGAAGTCTGTTGTGCAAAAATCTGTAAGTCACTTTATCCAATTTTAATCTATGTTGCTATTTTCTAATGTTAGTACAGTCATGGACACATCTGGATTGTAATAATCACATTGACCTTCAATGATGTTGTTACAACCCAGAAGTGTCCGTGACTGTACATTTCAATGTAAAATGGCTAATGATGTATTTTGAATCCTTTGTTGAAAAAATAATAGGCATTCACTTTCAGTATTGTGGATTCTCTTATCAAAATGTATTACTTCTATTATATTAATGGATGTATTGAGAATTTTTGTTATGTCCCCATCTGTCTCAGATCTCTGTGGTGGACTGGTCAGTGCCACGCGCTGGGAAGCCAGTGGTCCCAGGTTCAAACCCTGGCCACGGCATTGATGTATCACTGTGTTTGCCATTATCCATTCCATCATTCATCCTAATCATAAGATGACATAAAAGAAGACATAAAATAACCCAAATAGAATCCACCTTGACGCTTTACAATTTTCCTATTGTTGCTACTGAAACAAAATGATATAAAAAATGAAGCACACAACTGGAATTCCGCACGCGCACAAATACCTTTTCCCAGAAAATTTCATCTCAACACTGGCAAAATATAGTCAACATTCCCTAGGCCTATGACAATGTTTCTACGGTTGTCAACACTGAAAACCTACTTGGCGATTCTGCACAACGTCCTACACACACACACACACACACACACACACACACACACACACACACACACACACACACACACACACACACACACACACACACACACACACACACACACACACACACACACACACACACACACACACACACACACACACACACACACACACACACACACACTCTCTCTCTCTGCTGTAATGGTTAAACAACAGCTCGTATCATATCACAGGCTAACTCCACAAACAAACTAAACTTATCTTGCGAACGCATACAATCTACCAATAAGAAAATAAATTTGGACTTACCTTGTTGTACTTGGTGTATTTGATGTACTTGTAATGCTTGTTCTCGTATTTGAAATCTTCCGGGGTGAACGTGTACTTATCCACACTGGATTTCTTCTTATCCTTATCGACGGTTGCTTTGTATTTGTTCACGAAGTTCGACATCCTCTCGGCGTGCTTCTCCTTCTTCAATTTGTGGGCGTTGCCATCTGGAAGAAGAAAAAAACACAAAAGTTTAATATGGCGCCAAAACAGGGACTAAGCATAACATTACACTAAAGGTGAGACAACTATGGACCCAGTCCTCAATTCAGTCAAGCGAGTAATTGTAAAGTACTGTTTTTTTCTGTAACTTGCAATGAAACTAAAAAAAAATCTTTTTCTGTATCTTATTCCAGGGGTTCCCAAACATTTTGCTTTCACGGCGGCCTTAGTGTTTCAAGATTTTTCCGCGGCGCCCAAGTCAGAATGTAGGCTTATCTAACACTTGCAACGCTCAGTTAGTGTGATTAGGTTGCTTGCCTTAAGTTAAACAATAAACACATATTTCAAATTCAGAAACATTTTACCTGTAAAGAGTACTAAATAAGCACAAAGTATTTGGAACAATCATATCATTTCAGTGAAAATATTGGAACATTTCGCGGCGCCCCTGCAAGCCGAACCATTGTCTTATTCTATTACCCAGTGCTCGAAGTGAAGGGGGATGGCATCACCCGAGCTAGCAAAATGTTGTGCAAAACCCTCCAAGTTGCCTCCCTGTCGCCACGTTAAACAATAGGAGCATCCCCCTCAGATAGTCCCAAGGCTCAACCAAACACCCCCCAGCTAAGAATTTCCACTTCAAGTGCTGCTATCACCCATGGAACAGTTTGTGTCCAGCCAGACGCCATCGACCTTTCCCCGCTTGGGGAAAGAAAGGGCTGTCCGCTGGATGGTCGTAGGAGGAGGAGAAAACTTAGCATTACGCTTATGGGAGTATTATTTTACTTCTTCTCTTGGGAATACCAAACTTCCTATGGCGTAGAAAAAAACATGAACGGAAAGAGAATTTGTCGTAGAAAAAAGTCGAAAACTTCCATTTGATTAGCCGTAAAGTGAAGTTGAAGTAGTTGCGTTTTTCCTTTCTCCATAAGGTATGCATGGGAATCTTAAAATTCTTATTTATCATATTTTTAAAGCACAGTGTCCAGCTTAATAATCAACTTTAAAAATCGCTTCCACTTGCAACAGATTATCGCAAGGCCCCCGAAAAATAATTAAATAATTACAATGACAAAACCAATACGAGTTTATCCCCCTTCATTAAAATAGCAAACAATACATTAGTAGATTTACCATCCCCCTTCAGAAAGGATTGATTGATTTGCTTTATTTTACTTCGCTTTTGTGCCACTTTTGGCTAATTTGCGAAGATGGTTATGCGTGATATCGTGTCATTCTACAGAATGATGGGATCAGAACAAGTCACTTTCACAATTAATCAATGGGTGAAGTAACTTATTCATCCTTCATCCTCGATGATGAGAGCATTCGTCATTAACATGACGAGTTAACGCTTGGCAGTGCGAAAGGCACAACTAAAACTAAACCCCTAACAAGCAAAACTAACAACTAGAAAAGACAATGGTCACTCACTGGGTTTTATGAACCTTTGAACCTGAATCATGGCTGGGTTAGGATAATTACCTGTCTATCTGAAGAATGAAGACAATTTCAAAGAATAAAATAAACTAAGTCCTCTCTAGGCTTCGTTGCAGGTTGACCAGGACTCGCCTCACTCTTCCTCGACTCCTATTCTCTAAGCTCCTCTCTCTCCTCAATCCAAATCAAAAGTCAGTCCCTTCTCAGTCTGTCTCACCTCTATATCACCCAGGCCATGGAGACCTTCCTCCATGCCGAATCGTGATTTTTACTGCCACTATGCAAACCGCTGACTCCATAGGCTGATGGAACTTCCTATATCCTGAATACCTCAGGAGGTTTGCATAGCACAACACTGTGCATTATTTACATACCTCAGATGTTGAGACAACTGAGATAAACAAGTGAATTCCCTGGTCAACATGAAGCATCAGAGAGGCTTATGGATTGATACGATATGATGAAATTGATGAATGAACACTCGCAAACATCCATGCCCAGGCCGGGATTCCAACCCTGGACCCCTGGCAACATGGAGAGAAATTGATACACTCTGGTGCGAAACTGTCACTCCTCGCCTTAATCTGGATGGTAACCCAAGAACACTTGTTCGAATCACGTCACCAGGAAAGCTGGAATTCCTACTTTCAAGAATTAGCTTTCGAAAGAGATTAATGTCCCGCATCTCCACCCGAAACCAGCTCTCGGCGGCTTGATATTCCCCCAGTGAGCGCTCGGCTGATATAATTGGTCTAGATATCTGGTGCAGCGTTAACTTACTCTGCAGTAATTTCTGGAATGGCCAACCCAATTAGTAAATGAAACGATGAAGAGTCGAAAGAGCGAGGGGGGAGGGGGTGCAACCCTTTCTATTTAGAAGATGAGGAAAATCTGCTCGGAAAAATCCGACGGTGAAGAAAGAAGATCGCATTTCGCTGATCAGTCAGACGAGAAATTAATACCCTGTAACAAGGGGGAATGAAGCGGGAAAGAGAAGAATCAAAGGTTCGTTGAAACAAGCAGATAGAGAAAATAACGTGTGATGGGAAAGCAATAGGCTTTTAAACGGAATAAAAATTAGAAGAGAGACTGATGCGAAACAGAACAAGGTGGGTATATACAGGTGAGTCAATCGTGTGCTCTGGAATTCCCTCATGCATTCGCTTATGACGTACTTTCAAGGCATGACATGTATGAGTTATGTCTATTCGTTGTAAAATTATAAGTAAAGTATGTGGGAAATGAATCGTTTATAAGACCGCTAAGTTAATAAGTGATCTAGTTTAATTCACCTCGCTTTTCTGCCACTTTTGACTAATCGCGAAGATGAGGATGAGTGATGATATGATGAAATTGATGACACACCACCCATATTTAGGCCAGGATTCGAACCCGGGAATGTCGTCTCAAGTCCTAGCCAGGGCATGTTATTCATTTAATCTAACCATAATCGATCCTCATCGTGTCGATTAAGTCTGAAGAGAGAAAACAATACATTCAAATCAACAAATACAAATGAATTAAGTTATTTTACGTCGCTATTCTACCACTTTTGCGACGATGAAGATGAGTGATGAAATTTGATGAAGAGACGCTCGCAAAGAACACCCATGTCCAGGCCAGTATTCGAAACCGAGACCCCTGGCGTCATAGCGTACGGAGCTAATCAGTCCGCCACGGAAGTCTGCACAAATACAAATGAATGTTGAGTAGAACGTAGATACGAGTTGGACGTGAAAATTCCTCCCTCTTCTTGCCTAGAACATCCACCGTGAGCACTTCACTCACCGATCATTTTCTTTCCAAGCCAATGAACATCAAAGCCAGGTAGATTCCAGTCGGGGATGCCAGCTTCTATACGTAAGCATAAACGCCAGATAGCGAGGAAGGTCATGTCACGTGATCGATATTGGAAAAAAATCACGTCATTCCAGCCACGGGTTGGGGGGGGGGGGGAGGCTAGCGTACTTCTCCACGGTGTAATGTTGCACGAATCTCTACTCAAAATGTCCCAGAGGGAAACGGGATGGCAGCAAACATCTTGTAAATAAACACCAAATCAACACATGGTCAACTGAATGCTGGTTGAAGACGGTTAATCGACTGGCTTTAGAGCTTTTTCCACTACTCACAGATTATACCGGACTATTCTTGTCACAGGTTCCGCACCGTGGCCGTAAGCCGTAATGCTTTCGGCTCCGGATGATCTCCCACCTCGGCAGGGGGCTCCACGACGGCGCAGTGGTAGCGACGTCGCCTTATAATCAAGGAGCCCAGGGTTTGATACCCGGTGGAGGCACATAGTGGTTCGGATTCCACTCTAAACTGTAGGTCCAGTCCCGATTAGCCTTACTGTGGATAACTTAAAAACACCAAATCAATCAACTTGAAATCAATCAACAAATCAAATCCTCGGCAGGTGGGGTTAGACCGGCAGTCCGTAGGTAGCCACTGGCCCTCAGGGGCTGTTGCGCCACGGGTTATTAACATTCATATAAATCGTTGCGATTTGCCAAAAAGTTGCAGAAAAACGGCGTAAAAACATGAAAACAAACAAACATCAGTCAGCTATTCCTAGAATCGAGGTCAAAAAAAAAAAAGTTACAAAGAAAAATTGTTTGCCTCAATGACGCCTATACACTGAAATTTTGTGCGGTAATACAGTAAACGTTTGTTTATGCTATACGAGTACACTTCCAGACCGTTATGGATACTTAATACTCGAGACTAACCATTATCTTCTAGTGTGTATCATGTCGCCACCTGCTTCGTTATCGCCCTTCAATCTAGGAACAGATAATTGGAGAGCCTTCAAACTTCCGGATGTATTGTTACGCCGCACCTTCAATAGTGTAAGTACATAAAGAATGTTTTAGCAGCGTCATGTATACAGTATGCTGACGCTTGACTTTTCTCCCCTTTACAAACTTGTAACAAAACAAAGCAAAAAAAAAAAGTGAGAACCAGATTTAAAACAGTGATGTGTGTGTGTGTGTGGTAAGGTTCGTATTGGTGCGGTTAAGGAAGACTTCCGTCAGCAGAAAAAAAAAACCCTCCAATGCGGTTCTTCGACCCAATCGATCTCGCATTGAAGCAAAACAGGGGGAGAAAACTTTCCTGCAGAAAAAAGAGAAGACCAGAGGGTGGCGAACATCACATCGGTCGATTTTGATTGGATAACAAAAAATATCCGAAGCTTACAGGCGCCATGTTGTACGGAAATAAAAGCCTCTGGGTTGCAGATGTAGAAGAAAACCTCCACACGATTGGCTGAAGGCAAAGAAACAATGTTGCCTGAGATAAGAGTTATTCAGGAAGTGGATCTACGTAAAGTTCAAATCACAAACCCTGAGACCTTCTGTAAACAAAACCACCTGCATGCAGAAAGCATTGCAAACTCATAGAAGTAAAATAATCCACACGAAAATCCAGCGTTGTTACAGGATTCATTACGTAAGGTAAAACAATGGCCAATTTGTAGTATGGGATACGCTGCCGCAAATGACGTCTCACTTTAAACTCAATGCTCTTTCTTTTTTTCCTTATTGCTTCACTTTAATGGTTAACTCTTTGCACCAGTAATCATTTCCCATAAATTTGGCTTCTTTCTTGCATGTGAATTGAATACATTTTACTTGCATTTTTTAGACAAAATGATATAACATGGTAATGTATATTTCTAAGGATGATATAGATAGGAGTGTATTTGAAATTTGTTTGTAGATTTTATGTAAATTGTATCTTATGTAAATAAAATATATAATGGGCATAAACAGCCATATGCATTGCTGTAAGTCCAATAAATATATTGATAATGATGATCAAAACAAGACAAAGAAAGTTCGTAAATTTATTGCGGTTGGAAACTTTGACAAGCATCCTAATAACGATTTTTGTTCCGCCAAATATAGTGCACTTCGTAAAATAACTTGGTGACATGGCAAGGCAAGGTAAGTGTGAACATTTTGTAGTAATATGCATTGTAACTTTTAATGAGCTTAGAGATTTGTGTACATAATGATATTTTATAACATTGGTTATTTTCTAAAAATAATCATGTGAACAGCAAGGAAGTAGTGAAACTTAGTAATATTGGTAACACTTTACTATACCTGAGACAGATTTCTTCAAATTTACAGGAGAAAGTACTTATGCAAATAATTTTCTGTAGCGTTGTTGATGTTCGGGAATGTAATTTTGATTCATTTTAATGCGAATGCATGTGGTTTTGTACGAAAATCTATTTCCGACGCGCTATTGCTGCTGCCGCCATTTGCTTCCTGCATGAGAGCACAATACGCTCTCGTATTGTCCGTATATGCTAAATTGAACGAAAGGAGTGCTAATGGAACCAAACCTAACAGGCCTAACCTAACCTAGTAGGCATACCTCGTCCCCGTGATGGTTTGTGGAGCTATCGTGAATTTTTGGGCTAACGTC
This sequence comes from Lepisma saccharinum, assembly GCF_977018435.1. NCBI lineage: Eukaryota > Metazoa > Arthropoda > Insecta > Zygentoma > Lepismatidae > Lepisma > Lepisma saccharinum. The sequence goes on along the minus strand of NC_139239.1, from coordinate 69,321,465 downwards.
AATGGTTTTTCTGGCTCAAGGAACGATCAACGGTAAGCTATCGCCATGTTGTGTGTGGAAATAAACAAGAACAGTAAGTACTCGTAAATGTAAGAAATTGTTATATATTAGTGGAAGTTTCTAATAGTTATGAAGCCATGGGCTGAAACAGCCATAAATTTCAAATGATATATATATTGTTGTTATAGTTACTTGTTGTTGATTTGATATACATGTGTAATGGAGTTAATATAAAAATGTTCGAACCCAAGTGTTTCATTGGATAAGTTCTTCGAATTAATACATGATAAGTGGCGACGATGGATTGGATACATTTGTGAGTTGAACAATTAATAAGATTATTGTAGTTGAATAGAAGATTCAAATCTACTGTAAGAAGTTTGAAAAATGAATACGTTGCCATTCTTCGAATCCTATGAGGTAGGAAGTAATATTAAAGCTTATGTACGAAGATTTGATTCATTTTTAAAAGCACAAGAAGTTAAAGAAGATAAAAAGGTTCATTTATTGTTATCAGTGATTGGAAATAATGCGTATGAGGCATCGTATATTAAATTAGCTCCAAATGATCCTAGTAGTTTTCCTGTCGAAGTTTTGCTGACCTAACTCGTTGATATTTATGAACCTAAAACAAACAAGTTGCTTGAGATATATAAATTTAAAAATGCTAAAAAAGAGCATGGTGAATCAATGCATGACTATATATCACGAATTAAAAAGTTGTCATTAACATGTGGGTTTAAGCCAGAAGATTTTGATAATGAATTAAAGCAACAAACAATTTTTGGACTTGAGGAAGGTACATTAAAAAGGAAGTTAATTATGGAGACTCCAAAGACGTACAAAGATGTTTGTGACTACATTAGGAATCATGAAGTACTAGACAGATTTGGTAGCCGCATTCATCAAGACTCAAACATCCACAAAGTTAACACGTACACTCCAAGAAATATGTACAAGGGCAAATTAGAGGTAAAGAAATGTTATAAAGGACAATTGCAACAGGACAGTCCAAGGAATGTTAACTGGATTTGCTATAGATGTGGTTCGAAAACAAAACATGGAGCTGAAGGTTGTCCAGCTATGGGGAAAGCTTGCAGATTTTGTGGCAAGATAAATCATTTTTCTAATGTTTGTAGATACAAGAATGAAATAAAGGATGTAGATAAAAGATCACCAGGGAAGAAGGCAGATTTCATGCATCAAAAACAACCTAACTACACCTCAAGGGCTGTGCAATATTTAAATAAGACTACATCTAATGTAAGATCTTCTTCTACACCCTCTGAGGAGGAAGATGCGATAAACAAAACCCGAGGTAATAATTTTGACTACAGTGGAAGCCAGCACAATATATTCAGTATAAATGTAATAAATACTGTAGAAGTGAAGAAAGTAGCAAGCATGTTGAGGAGTTATTATGCAATGAGATTCAACCCTTACATGTTCAGCTATATATCTGCAATGAACCAGTTAAATTCATAGTGGATACAGGAAGTTATGCTAATATTCTACCTAAGAGTAGTGTATGGAAAAGCAGCGACGTTTTACGATTGAATCCACTCAAAAATGGCTATGGTACTATCACAGGAGAAAAGTTGAAGTTTGAGGGTCAAATTTCCTTACCTGTAAAGTATAACTCACTGAGTTATGAAATGCCGTTTATAGTAGGAGATTTAAATGATTTAAAACCTATACTTGGTCGAGCAGGATTGCGTATTCTCTTTGGCGATTGGAGAAGAAGTTTGGTAATTGATACTATACAAGGGCAAATGGACAAAATACTTTGGAATAGTATTACAAGGAGCTTGTACACAGACACATCGAATGGGGAATCAGCGAAGTTGAAATCTGATATTTTAGTAAAATTTAAAATTTTGTTCAATAATGACATTTCAGAACCTTCAGAACCTATAAGAAATATTAATGTTACAATTCCATTGAAGCCTGGATTTGTACCTGTGAAAAGGAAAGGTTACAATCTACCTTACTTTATGCGTGATGAAGTAGGCAAGGCAATAAAAGATTTGTGCCAGCAAGGAATCTTAGAAGAAATAGAAAGTTCTGATTGGAGTAGTCCTGTAGTTCCTGTGCGAAAAGCAGATGGAAGTATTCGTGTATGTGCTGACTATAGCAAAACTGTAAATCCAAATGTAGATACTTTACAATATCCACTTCCAACTTTTGACGAGCTTTATCATAAGTTAGGTTCACATAAGTGGTATACGAAGATTGATCTACGTTCAGCTTTTCATCAATTATTAGTCGAAGAAAAGTCTCAACGTGTTCTTACCATTGTAAATGAAGGTCATTTATATGTACATAAACGTTTACAGTTTGGAACTAAAATAAGTTCTCAAGTATTTCAAAGAGCCATGAACACAATACTTGGTGGTATTGATGGAGTGGTATCATTTATTGATGACATTCTTTTAGGAGCAGATACATTGTATGACTGTTACAAACTAACTGTATTAGTTTTGGAAAGATTGATGCAGTACAATGTAAAAGTAAATTTGCAGAAGTCTGAATTTTTTGTTCATGAAGTAAATTTTCTAGGAAGGAAATTCACGGAATATGGAATTTTACCTACAAATGAACATGTTCAGGCAGTGTTAAAATGTAAGGTGCCTGAGAATAAAAAGGAATTGGCGACATTCATGGGTTTAGTGGCGTATCATGCACGATTTTTGCCTAATTTGAGTTCTAGGATACCTAATCTTTATTTATTGCAAAAGAAGAGTGTACAATGGTTTTGGAATGAAGAATGTGAGAGGGAGTTTCAGCTAGGAAGCAGCTATTACTTTCTGCACCTGTTTTAGTAGCATTTGACACTCGATTGCCATTAGTTTTAGTCACGGATGCAAGTGGCTATGGGATAGGATGTCAGTTGACACATGAAATAGAAGGAGTGCTGAAACCTATTGCATGTTTTTCAGCTACTTTAACAGATAGTCAAAAAAGTTACTCTCAAGCTGATAAGGAAAGTTTGGCAGTAGTGGAAGGTATAAAACATTTTCATATATATTTGGCAGGAAACAAATTTAAAATTCTAACAGATTCTTCAACAGGTAAATCGATATTAGATCCGGACAAAGCAATTTCTCCTGCAGTATCTATGAGATGGCAAAGATGGAGGTTACTTCTAGCAAATTATGATTATTCCATTCATTACACGAAGAATGTAGGGATAGCTGATGTCTTGTCCAGATTACCTGTGTCATGTTTAGTGAATGAAGAAGAGGATTTACCTATTTATTTTTTGGATAATGAAACATTGATGAGTGAAGATCCTTTAAGAGTTGAGGAAGTAATTGAAGCAATGAAACAGGATGAAACATTGTTACTAGCATATGAATACACAGTGAAGGATTGGAGGAATATAGCACGTAAAGAAGCTGATGGAGAATTGAAAAAATATTCTCAGAATAAAAATGTCTTAAATTGCAATAATGGAATGTTATGCCATGGTGAGCGAATTGTAGTGCCAAAATTATTGAGAAATAAGGTTCTACAAGACTTGCACAAATTTCATTCTGGAGTTGTGAAGTCCAAACATGTTGCAAGAAAGTACTTTTGGTGGCCGAGCATGAACCAGGATATAGAGAATTATGTTCTGTCGTGCGATGTGTGCAGAATACATTCAAGAGCACCAAATAAACAAGAGTATGTTTCATGGAAGCCCGAAAATGAACCATTTCACAGAGTACACATAGATATTTTTTTCTTCCATGGATATAAATTTCTTATTTTAGTGGATGCATTTAGTAAATACGTAAATGTTTGGCAAGTTGTTCATTTAACGGCTGAAGAAACTGTTGAGAAGTTGACAAATCATTTTTCCATATTTGGAATACCAAATACCATATGTTCTGATGGTGGCCCTCCATTTGCCAGCAGGGATTTCCAGAGATTTTATATCAATCATGGAATAAAATTAATTCACAGTCCACCGTATAGACCATGTGCAAATGGAGAAGTTGAAAGGCACGTACAAATCATCAAAAGGTACATGACTTTAACAGGAGAGATATCAAAAGGCAACGTCAACAGACGCAATGCTTCTGTGGATAAATTCTTAAAGAGAATGTTGTTCTATCACAACAATACTGTAAATGTGATTATGGGGAAATCACCAAATGAAATTTTATTTTCATACAAAGTAAACGCCAATAAATTAATTCATAATGATAGAACATGGGTTATTTATGAAGCAGAGCATTATAAGAAAGGATCTGGAGTATATTATTATTGTCCAGAAAGAAAGCAGTATGAAAAAGGCGAGATAGTAGGACAATTATCGCACTCAATTTTCAAAGTTAAGAGGGACAATTACACAAGAAATGTTCATTTTTCATTTTTGAAGCCAGAGATTTCCAGAAGGAACGAGAGTGGAAGATATGGTAATGGTGAACGCTCGACACGATGTACTGAAGAGTTTGGTGGTGAGCAAAATCAATTTGCTAACTTGGACTATATGGAATTACATTCTGTGGCTCACAATGAAGAAACGGAGCAGCAGAGACAAGGAGGTATGCAGGGTCTGGAGAAGCCAGGATGTTCGAAACAAGAGTCCACTGCAGCAGCATCATTTCCACGAAGGTCTGCAAGGATACATAAACCACCTTGCAGATATGAACCAGATTAGAAATGTTATGATTGTTGTTATTATTATGTTTCATTTTGCAACCAAGGGGAATATTGTTATATATTAGTGGAAGTTTCTAATAGTTATGAAGCCATGAGGTGAAACAGCCATAAATTTCAAATGATATATATATTGTTGTTATAGTTACTTGTTGTTGATTTGATATACATGTGTAATGGAGTTAATATAAAAATGTTCGAACCCAAGTGTTTCATTGGATAAGTTCTTCGAATTAATACATGATAGAAATATACATTACTTTCCTAACAAATTCAATTATTTCACCTAAATAAGTGTTCCGGAATGCAGAATAGTACGTTAGCAATGTAAAAAAGTGCGAAAGAAATGATTCCCAGGTGTCTCAGGTATAGTAAAGCAGTACCGTAATATTGCCTGACTTATCCTTAGAAAAATAACATGCAGAGTTCTATGCGTGCGGGAAGGTCTCCGTGCTCTCCCAGCTTGTTTTCAAAACACCAGCAAGGACAGCCTTTGAAAAGGGGTGAGAAACAGATTCTACTCAATATTTATGTAACGTTCTGTCAGTGGTATCCTGAGAAACCAGTAAATGAAGTGGTTAAGTTGGTATCCCAGTGCAGTGGTGTGTCAGTGTCTGCAGTTTTAAGGGTTATGAAAGAGAGAATGACCGGGAGAGTAACAATGTATGCGGCTGCATATTCGTCTGATGTTTTGAGAGCGGGTTCTCACATTCAGAGGCTCTTATATAAAATGAATAGGTGCGGCGAACTATGAGTGTAACAGCAGATGGATTGCGGTCATGGATCAGCTGACGCGGAGTGATACATCGAATCGGTGAGACAGTTTGTTTACAGAAGGTCTCAGGGTTGGTGATTTACACTTTAGTTACTTGTTAAATCAACGTTGGAGGAGATAGAGTTAAAAATTCGAGGCAGAAGTTGAGCCTAGGTATGCCTAGAACAAAGCCTACAATCTGGGGGGGGGATCGAAACTCGAACTTGTATTTATTCCAGTAATAGTTTACAATAATTTGGTTGTAGAGCTACGACGAAGTATCGTTTTGTTTAACATCAAGGACATTATGATTTGTGTTTACACTGAGCTCAGATTTAATGAAGTTTATTAAATGTGTACTGAGATATTAATTCTTACATTTAAATTTATAATATTGTTGATATCATCACCTTTATTCAGACGACTCGGTTCTACATATAATAATATTTCTACAACGCATCAAAATCTGGATTTCACTCTGCCACTTTCCTTGTATCTAAAAACATTAAAACCAATTTTTGAAACGGGCTACATATACATATGTGATTCCATTCTACTGTGCATTATTTTCCATTATTATGAAATTATTTTACCTTATATTTTCCTTACTCTTCTCTTGTATCTATGGTGACTATCTATGTCATATACAGTATGTATATGCTTAAGTATTTTTTATTATATATTTTTTTGTTCAATACTACGTGAAGGCTATGTTCTGAACAATGAATATATGTGCATGTGGATGGATGTTCCAATTCCTCCAATACTTCACCTATTATCTTGTGTGTAAAAATGCGTTTGTGTGTGTGTGTGTGTATGTTTATATGTACTCTACACTGTTATATGTTTCATATTTGAATATAATATATGTAAGCTTTTCTGTAATTGGAGATTCTCTCTATTGGAGGCAAATGAATGAATAAATAAATATTTTGGGTTTATCGCCACAAGGTTGGATATATTATGCATTTTAGTGAAACTACTTGCTATTGTTTTAAATATAACTATATCCGATATAACTGATAAATGTATTTTAATCTAGCATAGCAACCCCGTAAACAAGAAATATACAAAAACGAAATGGAATCCAATATCAAGACACTTTCGAGCCTATAGGACAATAGCCTCGACCTCTCTAGTCTCCGGATGACCCTCGCATATATCCAACCGCTAGTCTTAGCGAAATTTCTGCAAATGATTGCTGTTCCTGGTAAAACCAATCAGCGATTTCAAGCAATCCAGAATCGATTATATGATCACCAATCTGTCACTCGATGTCTGCGACCTCCCGAAGAAAAAAAGGAAATAAAAGTTTAATTTAACTTCAGTTATAACTGATCTATATATAATAACGAATTTCTACACTTCCCCTTTTCGAGCATGGACTCGTCCACTCGAGCTAGGCGCGTCTTTTGCGGTCGAACACTGTCCATCACACTTCTATATGGATTTACACCCGCGCGCAGAAAATATGTAAAAGAAACAAGCTCTTGTATTTGGTGCGGTTGTACCAATAACGCCGCTGCTCTACCTATCCACTAGATAGCGTACAGCATCGGTGGTGACGGTAACCTTCGTATATTTTCGAGCCGGGGCCAGAGGGGCGGCTGACTCCGGGCTCACCTCGCAGAGGAGGCGATTTGCCGCTGGGTGTCACACCGCGTCGCCTGTAACGTTGTTAATCCGCTTCGCTCGGCGCTTTGAGGGGACGCCGGGGGGAGGGGGAGTGGAAGCGCTTTGTGTGGTCAATTCGGGGCATCGATCCCGAGCCCAGAGCGCCGGGACTTGATTGCACAAAAAGCGAGAGAGAGGGGGGAGGGGGGGCAGAGGCTTCGGGAAACGTCAGTTTTAACTTGAAAAACGGAAAAACAACGCCTGAATACAGAGGAACAGAGGTGATACCCACTCTTTTTGTCCTCTCTGCTCCAAAAGATCTCGTTTGTTTGTTTGCACGTATCAAAAAGAAGAGTTGACCGCTGTGTGGCTCTCTGTGCACGCCTACTTACCCCCACCCCTCTTGTTTCCCTTTGTCGGACATGTTTAATATTTCTGCTACATAAAAAAGGGGATGTCGCTATTTATTCTTTGCATATTCTGACCATGTCTTAAGTTCCATCAAATCGGATCCCTCTGCTCAGAAAATACACTGAAAGCATATGAATGGATGTGCTTATATTGCCACATATTCCGTTATCTCATCCTTGCTTGATTGATCCGGAAATTCTGTTCCAGAGCTCAAACATCCTGTATCCTGATTAGTCGATAATGGGGTAAAAAAATGGATTCCAGAGCCCTAACTGAACTGAGTAGCCAACTGAATACATTGGAAGTCCAGATTACTCAAATTATTCTCGATCAACAACCAATATCTAGGAAGCTAAGCTGAAGCAAGTCCACATTTTCAGAGTTCCTCCCAAAATAGCTAATATAAACGCACGGCCATGAAAATAGGCGGCTGGGCAGAATTGCGCTGGTGCCACATGTGGGAGAAGCAAAGCGAGAGCGGGACAAAAGTCACTGGTTCCCGCGCACTGTGTGGCAACGTCAACCGGGCTGCGTTGCCTAGTTGGAGCGTCAGACCGACCTCTCTCCGGGGCACTTTTGAGTCCCATTCGATACAGAGCAGGTGATCGTGTGAATTGAAACCTCGTTACAGGCCCCACAAATGGAGTCCCATATCATACAACTCTACAACGAGATCTTTCATTCTCTTAAACATCCGAACGCACTGGATTGTGTTCCGACGTGGCAACAGCGCGAACTTCTGCCACCCGCCTAATTTCATGGTCGTGCGTTTAGTTACAAATGAGTCCAGGTTTCTTTTATTCTCTTAAGGCACTACAGACCGACATCGAACCAAGGCCTCCAGGAATCTGGATTCACAGTCTTCTTCTTCTTCCAATTCCTTGTCTTCACATCATGCACAGGTGCCACGGGTATTTGTTTACAATAACTTCGTTCTCACAGCGGATAGAGAATAGAAGTTCTATAAAGGGGAGGGGAAGTGACGAATTCCTATTTTCGTTCATTGTATTCCACCGTTCTACGATTCGTAGCGTACCTCTCATTTTTGAGTTACGCTTAGCCTTGCACAAGGCAGGAAATTAAATAATGTGTTAACTTCAGCATAAAGCATTTTCCAGTTACTGCAGAGGTAAAAGTGGGGTGAGTCGGAGGAAGTAGGAGGAGTTTGGATCTGAGAGGATGCAAGTTGAATCTTGAAAAAAAGGCAGTCAGCGTTAGAGCTTGACAGATGGTTTTGGTTTTGAAAGAGAGGCAGTTGTGATTTTAAAGGAGTCGTGGTTTTGGAGTTTGAGACGATAGTGATGGCTTTTGAATTTGGAAGACAGTCGATTATTAGGGAAAGTTAACGTCAGTTCGAAAGTTTGTTCGGGAGAGAAGTGCAGAGAGGTTAAGAGGCACTTTTAAGAGACTAACAACAGTGTGTGTGTGTGAGAGTTCACTTTGTGAGCCTTATTGATCATCTTTTCAAGAACGAGACAGGTAATATGCTTTTCTCTCATACGCCAACATTGCCAATGCAGTCTTAGGTCATTTTTAACCTGAAAATGAGCGAGTTGTCATTCATTTAAAAGATAATGTTAATGAGTTAACATTTCCCCCTATGCAACGACCCCGGAACCTGTAAGGTCCCTCACAAATTGTAGAGCCACCCCCAGTGGCAGTAGCAGTGTAGTGACCAAGTAAGGTTCTTTACGGATTCATTTTTAAGTCTGGAGTCAACGGGAACATCCCCTCCCCCCACGTCATGAATATATACGCCAACATGATTTATTATTAACATGGTTCTGGAAGCGAAATATGATATTTAATGGAGCGGATAAACGACTCAACCTTCTCATGTTTCGTTGGTATGGTCGAGTGTTCAATCAGAGCGTAAGCAATCAGTCTTCCGGTGCTTGTGTACGTCAACGTCAATATAAATGCCTAGACGCCTTGCCTCTTGAGACTGCGCATGCATCATCCCATTTCCTAGGCTGAGAAAGACAGAAAAAGTGAATTAGGAAGAAAATGGATGGCAGAGATGTGTCAGGTATCTAAGGAACAGGGAATTCCGTCAGTCCTTCGTCTGCACAAACTACCATTTAAAAGTTTCAAGCAGCGGTAAAAGGGTTGTGGCTCCTATCAATATTTTGTGAGTCTCGTCTTGTAATTAAATTTTACTTGATTCGTTTAAACAAATTACTCGTTCGTTCCTTGTTTTTGCAAGTTTCTTCTTAACTCTCAGAAAGATATTTATATTATGAGAACATTGGAGTGACATATTCTGAATATTTTTTGCTGAATTGCATAACTGTCGATATATTCATTACGTTTATTTGTTCCGTGAGCTTTACATAAGTAAATTCAAGGTCAACCCCTTTTTAATTCGTCAGATTGAGCTTGTTTGATAACTAGATGTACGTGTATAAATATTGATTAATGGTTTTCTTTTTTATATACCCGAAAAGGTTTTCATTTTTTGAAAAATGTACTTTATTTCTAGCTAGTATTTACTTGTTCTATGTATGGAAAAATATTCTGTAGTGAATATAAATGTTTCCAATTTTACTTGTTTTTTACATTGCTTGCTGAAAAATAACATGCACCTGATTTACTTCAAAAAACAAAACCCCTTAAGTTCAAATATGGATATTAAGGTACGTCAATGCACCCCAACGTAATCATAAATAGGCAAACGTTTACAATATGAACACAAATGATCCTACAAACAGAAGGCATGCCAAACTTATATTTCGATCGGTGTGCCCATCTATCGATTAGAGTGGATAATCGTATCAACTCAACCGTCGATATGTTAGACAAACCAGGACGTAACCATGTAATGTCGTGAATCGAAATATCCGTCGAGTACTAGTTTATTAAGTTACGAATTACGCTCAATGGTCGGTTGTACAGGACACACCCAATGACAGGCCAGATTCCGATTAGTGCTCATGGGATACATCAACAGCAGCACATCTGCCTTAATGGCAACTGCTGCCACTTTTACAGGGAGAGGAAAAAAGGGACCTGCCGTGCTTTCTGCGCTGCAGTGGTTAATTAATATCAAATGACGTAAATAAAAACTAATGGAAACCCAACGTCTCCGGTATATTTGCTTTCACCTCCACGACGGGAGATAACTACGAGCTGGAAGTCCATTTCGGAGTGAGCGCACAGAATTTCAAGAGCCCGTGGGAAATCCAGCTTTTGCGTGGAACCGCTGTATGCAACGAAATCTAATTCAATTCCATGCTGCTTTGCGAGCTTGTGATTCATATTTCACTGCGAGGAGAGGGTCGCAGGGAGGGCAAGTGCCTTGTGTCGTGATCTCTTACGCAATATGGTGGAAGCGCCGGGTAACCAAACCTGGGGATGACGTCAAATTCATGTAACGATTTGGCACCTCCGAGTGCAAACATAAACTTTGGTCAAGTCATCGCGTTACATGCAAGACGATTTCGCTCAACCCACTCACTGTACCAGGGTGGCTACTCAAAGATCGAATTCAAGCACAATCCCGCCGACCTCCGTGGCGGAGTGATGAGCACAGCGCGGTACGAAGCCAGGGGTCCCGGGTTCGAATCCATGGTAAGACATGGATGTTTATGATTGTCTCAATGAGAAAAATAGATAATTAAGTAAAGCTGATACATGTGACAAAATAATGACGGGGGAAACTACCGCTTAGGAGTTTTCCTTTATTATTAATAATACTACAGTTACTAATAATAAAGAGTGGTTAACTCATCGCGCTACGACACCAGGGGGTCCGGGTTCGAATCCCGGCCTGGGCATGGGTGTTCTTTATGAGCGTCGATTTCATCATACCATCACTCACACTGATCTTCGCGATTAACCAAAAGTGGAAGAAAAGCGAACTAAAATAAACCAAACCAATTAATCAACCACGTTTTCAAGGTAAAATTTCCGATGCCTTCAAATGGAAAGAAGCACAAAGACGATTCTTCCTCCTGTGATGCTAATAAATATCAACTGTAAAGTTTTAGCTGTTTTTAGTGTATTATTCAACTCTATTGTAATTATTTCTAATTTAACGCGGAAAAATAAAACGTCACAGAATCATGTATTTCCGCGTAGAAAATAAATTTAATTAGAAGAGGGTTTCAAATTTAGATCTGTTTGTATTTTTGTTATTTCAAGCCTCTTTTCTACCACTTTTGGCTAATCGCGACGATGAAAATGAACATTAGATAAAGTTGATTAAGGTACCCTTCCCGTTGAATTTCAACTGTTATAAAAAAGAATACGTGTCCTTTAATCCCAAATAAATTCCAGATGAGTAGACACCCTGCTATACACGAAAGATAGTACATCCTTCTTCCTTCTTCTGGCAATAATACACCGTTGATAGCTAGCAACGCCGAAAAAATCAAATATTGCTTGTATTGCTAACGTGATCTTGCTTCAAAGATGACATTATAGGAATCTCACAAACAATAAAATTTATATAATTCTGCAACCAATCTTCCACAAATTTAATTCGACTAAAGTATAAATATTATTTTAATTTCTTTTAAGATTTAATTGAATAATTAATTAATATATTGATTTCATTACATAAATAGTAAAATCACCTTTTGGCACAACCTGTTACCATCGTCCTCGTTTTCAGCACATCGTCTGATTCCAACATGAAGTAGGACAAGATTATATTAAATCTTATAAAATTATAAAATGATATGGCTTTAAAAAGGTAAAGCCAGATAAAATAAACATTATTGAGAATAATCGCCCAGTCACGGTGTTTATTCTTTCATGGCTGGCCGGCGAACCTCCTGATAACGCCATATGATTTGGTGAAAGATAGAGAGTGACAATAAGATGTTTGTGTTAAAAGTGAATTACTAGTTACGTAAAAAGCTTGGAACGTAGTGTGAATAGAAAGTTAGAATATTGAATTAATAGTGTTTCTAATTAATAAATTGCAAACAAACAGAGATACTTTATTTGTCTAAATTTTATGGATTTACTTAAAGCTTATGGATTGATTTACTTCGTTTAAAGTTAATAGATTTATTAAATACTGTATATAAAATGAGTACGTCTGTTCTATCGGTCTAAATATAATCGATTGATTTAATTACACTAAACTATAATTAACTAATTTGGGTCGATGAAGCTCCTATGATAAGCCTACTGTCCAGCGCAAAAATGCTTACTTCGACTCTGTGTAACTTCAAGGTGACCAGATGTCCCGTAATAGCCGAGAAAGTCCCCTTCTTTTGAGCCTCTTTCCCGTTTTGTTAACTTAAACGGGATACCAAAATGATCCTTTTTTTTTTTTGTAACAATGACTTATGAGCATAGAATTACTGCAACAATACACCTTCTCTACTACAGGGTGGCGCGGAGCCGACTGACACATTTGATATGCTCATAGATGATGAAAGAAAGGAAGGACAATAAGGAAAACCGTATGTAATGGTACATTGAAGTATGCAATTTTATTACTAACAACTTACAAGTTCATTTTTTGAAAATTACATCAGACAGGTGGCCTCCTTTGGCATGAATGCATTGTTGCAGACGTCTCTGGAAGTTATCTCCGTAGTTCCTCATCAATAGCCGTTACTTCCTCAACAATGGCTTCTTTCAGTTGTTGAAGAGTCGTAATATGCCTTCTGAACACACGGTCTTTCAAGAATCCCCAGAGACTGCTGGCGTGCCGAGCATTGTGGAATACGTTCTCGGGCGTACGCACTGTTGTTGGAGCTCCATGTTTCACATCCAATACACTGCCAGTTTCTTCAAATTTGTTCACCCAAGCCAATATGATATTCAGAGACTGTACGTTACCATGTCGACTAACAATGAATTTTCTTCTGAACAAGCGCAGCACTTTAACCACTGACTTCGTTTCGTAATAACTACGAACACAGAAAACGCGATGTTTAACGCTCCAACGGTCCATTATGACTGTTGCTGTCTTCATATGAAATGGCATCCTATCCTCTTCTCATTTCCTCCGCAATCCACTTCCAACTATCGCACATGCGTAATATATTCAACTTTCAAATGTGCCACCCTGTATAATTATGAACTATTGCACTGTTGGGTAGACAATATTTCACATTTCACTCCCAACAATGTGCCATTTTCCAATTTTCTTAAAATATTTGAGTTGTTTCTCTGTTTACTTGGAACTAATGCCCCACTGAACGAGTGTTGTACATAAATGGTTTGTGGACAAGTGAGGAACGCTTTTTAGTATAAACTTTGAAAGCTATGAAAGCTATGTTCATTAATAACTTTAATCACACGTGTGTAAACCTTTAGAAAATGTTATTTGAAAAGAAGGATGTACTGAAGAAGATCCATTCATCGGCAAAATATCAATGAATGACTTCGAATTCTAAAAGACTACTTGGGTGAAGTGCTGTGCATATTACCATATTATGTAAGTTATTTAAACATTATTTATTTAGTTTTCCAACAAAAGTATTTTTGACGAAATAGTTTTTAAATTAAAATGCGTACATTTTGCCGTCCCGTTTTTCCTTCAGGAAAAAATTTGAAACGTCCCGTTTTGTTGTTTTAAAAATCTGATCACATTATGCAACGTGTCCAAACAGGGATTCGAACCGGGAACCTTTTCGGTACAAGGCAGCAGCGGTAAGGTTGATCACGGCGAGGAAGATGGATAGAGTGAATGTTTCAGACATCATTAACGCCGACACTCAAATTCCTGCAAAGCTTAAAAAGGGGTGGGGGAGGGAACGTTGGAACTCCAATGTACCCACTGCCCACCCTCGAGTAACGTGTAAATTCGGACTAGGAATAATTGAAGTGCTTTGTTCTCTATCTGCAGAATTTCTTTTATCGTTCCTTCCAGGTCGTTGGGCTGAATGTCGGAAGGAACGGAATGAGACCGCGCACACACACAGAAAATTCCGCGGCGTGAATCGACGACAATGGAGTACTGGCTCTTCAGGCCGCGGCGAAGGCAAATCCTGATGAAACTAATCTCCCCGCCTCCCCTATTAAAAAATTCCTCTCGAAAGCATCCATTTCAGGTAATTGCTCCGCGAGCGTCGCAATTTCCGTGGAGGGGAAATGCCCCCCCCCACTCTCAAGGCTCCTTCTTCGCGTTAATGAGGACGATGGATCACTGCCGACAATAAAATTATCACTTACCTCTACAGGCATTCGGGAAATGTGTTCCTGCCTGGGCTGTATTCAACGGTGAAATATCCACTCTCAATTGGACGGGTAATTCAGGTGGCATTGTTGAATGTTGCCTGTTCACAGAAATGTTAAAACTCAATTTGGAAACGTTGTAGCGTGCGTAGGTACTTGCGCGGACTGACGCGTTTCAGTAAGATTTTCCAAAGTTTGGCAAACAAGCAAGATCTTACAATAAATTCCTGGTAAACTGTCAACTTCTTACAAGACATTCGTGGCAAACTGGCAACTTCTTACAAGACATTCCTGGGAAACTAGCAACTTCTTACAAGACATTCCTGGGAAACTAGCAACTTCTTACAAGACATTCCTGGCAAACTAGCAACTTCTTACAAGACATTCGTGGCAAACTAGCAACTTCTTACAAGACATTCGTGGCAAACTAGCAACTTCTTACAAGACATTCGTGGCAAACTAGCAACTTCTTACAAGACATTCGAGGCAAACTAGCAACTTCTTACAAGATATTCCTGACAAACTAGCAACATCTTATAAGACATTCCTGACAAACTAGCAACATCTTAAAAGGCATTGTGCTAGTTTCAGGAAGTCTTAAGCCTATTGCGTATCATATCTAGCCAACAGCAAAATTGACCACATAAAGAGCCACTTGAATGCTTTAGAAATAATTCTAAACAGATATTTCTCTTTTAATTAGGAATATCGCAGCAATTTTTCGAAACGATGAAAATTTTCGTAAATATGTTTGCTGAAACAGGCAAAAGGGTCAACTACACCATAAGGTCCGTCCTCTTACCATCTTTCATTGGTGCACTTGAAGTTTGAAATTGCTGGGAAGAAGATATGTTACGCATTCTTCACCTGAGCGTGTGAAAGTGTAAACCACACTGTTATCCGGCTAGAGATGGTACCGAGGTCCAGATTAGGGATGGCCAGATCCGGATCCTGGCGGATCCGAAATCCGGATCCGGTTGGTTCCGGATCCTAAGGATCCGGATCCTAAAATTTTTCGGATCCGGATCCGTGGATCCGGAATTTTCAGATCCGGATCCGGATCCGCGGATCCGGAATTTTTAGATCCGGATCAGGATCCGGATCCAGAACTTTCGGATCCGGATCCAGAATTTTCGGATCCGGATCCAGAACTTTCGGATCCGGATCCGGTACTTTCGGATCCGGATCCAGAACTTTCGGATCCGGATCCGGTACTTTCGGATCCGGATCCGGTACTTTTGGATCCTGATCCGGAATTTTCGGATCCGGATCCGTTTTGCCATCCCACATGCGCTTCTTTGGAAAGTAAGAATGTGCTAATAACATATTGTTACCTGCTAATATACATATATATATATAGTGTGTGTGCGCGCGTGCGCGATTTGTAATTAATTAATACACTTACAAGGGAGGTCTAAGTCTCCCACTCCGATTTCCATGAAACTTGCAAGGCCCAAATGAAGAAATTGGTGTTTTCTTGTTTCGGCAAAAAATTTGTTCTAGGGGGCAACCACCTCTCAAATGTCAAGATGAGGACAAATTGAAGTGGGGATCTGACCCCTGTGTTCCCCTCCGATTTCCATGAAACTTGCAGGGCCCAAATGAAGAAATACGTATTTTCTTGTTTCGGCAAAAAATTTGTTCTAGAGGGCAACCTCCTCTCAAATGTGTATAGAAGGGTCCAAAGGAAGAATTACGTGTTTTTTTGTTTCAGCTAAAAACTGTTTTAGGGGGCAAAATCCCCTTAAATGTCAAGATGAGGACAAATTGAAGTAAGGATCTGACCCCTGTGTCCCCCTCCGATTTTCATGAAACTTAGCAGGTGTATAGCGGGGCCCAAAGGAAGAAATACGTGTTTTTTTTTTGTTTCGGCTAAAAAACTGTTTTAGGGGGCAAAACCCGCCTCAAATGTCACGATGAGGACAAATTGACGTGAGGATCATCTGACCCCTGTGTCCCCCTCCGATTCTTATGAAATTTGATAGGTGTATAGAGAGGCCGTATGCCCCTTGTTTCTTCCTATGCCACATTTACGTAGTTTCGGGGTCAGATCCCCACTTCAATTTGTCCTCATCTTGACATTTGAGAGGAGGTTGCCCCCTAGAACAACTTTTTGCCGAAACAAAAAAACACGTATTTCTTCATTTGGGCCCGTTTATACACACACCTTCCAAGTTTCATGGAAATCGGAGGGGGACACAGGGGTCAGATCCCCACTTCAATTTGTCCTCATCTTGACAATTGAGTGGGTTTCGCCCTGTAAAACAGTTTTTTAGCTGAAACAAAAAAAAAAACACGCATTTCTTCCTTTGGACCCCACTATACACCTGCCAAGTTTCATGGAAATCGGAGGGGGACACATAAGTCAAATGCCCACTTAAATTTGTCCTCATATTGACATTTGAGGGGGAGGGTTGCCCCCTAAAACAGTTTTTAGCCGAAACAAAAAAAACACGCATTTCTTCATTTGGGCCCGTTTATACACACACCTGCCAAGTATCATGGAAATCGGAGTGGGACACAGGGGTCCGATCCTCACTTCAATTTGTCCTCATCTTGACAATTGAGTGGGTTTTGCCCCCTAAAACCGTTTTTTAGGTGAAACATAAAAACACGTATTTCTTCCATTGGACCCCACTATACACCTGCCAAATTTTATGGAAATCGGAGGGACACAGGGGTCAGATCCTTACTTCAATTTGTCCTCATCTTGACATTTGAGGGGGTTTTGCCCCCTAAAACAGTTTTTTAGCTGAAACAAAAAAAAACACGTATTTCTTCATTTGGGCCCGTTTATGCACACACCTGCCAAGTATCATGGAAATCGGAGGGGGACACAGGGGCCAGATCCTCACTTCAATTTGTCCTCATCTTGACATTTGAGGGGGTTTTGCCCCCTAAAACTGATTTTTAGCTCAAACAAAAAAACACGTATATCTTCCATTGGGCCCCACTATACACCTGCCAAGTATCATGGAAATCGGAGGGGGACACAGGGGTCAGATCCTCACTTCAATTTGTCTTCATCTTGACATTTGAGGGGGTTTTGCCCCCTAAAACCGTTTTTTAGCTGAAACAAAAAAAACACGTAATTCTTCCTTTGGGCACCACTATACTGCCAAGTTTCATGGAAACCGGAGGGGGACACTTAGATAACCTCCCTTGTTAGTCTTACACTTTGTAATTATTTAACACTGCATATATTGTAATGTTTTATTTTAATTTGTAGAACTGTAACTGTAGAACAATTGTATAATTTTTGTATAACATTTCTATCTTGTTATATGTGTTAAAGGTTTCATCCTGGAATGGAATGTCTCACATTTATGTGTGTTTTCATTTCCAATACATTCGAATGAATACATATTCGTTTCAATGGCATTTACAAAATCACCTCTGACATGTGTGCACGAGTGTGTTCGCCGATGCGTAGCAAAGTATTGTAGGAACAACACTTGAAAAAAATTCTTGTAGAACTAACGAAAAATTTCTTTGTAATCGAAGATCATAATACCCTTTATGGTGTGGTAATATTATAATGGGATTGAGATACGAAACTCTCGGATCCGTATCCGGATTTTCGAATCCGGATCTAGATCCGAATCTTTCGGACCCGGATCCGGATCCAAAATTTTCGGATCCGGAACTCTCGGATCCGGATCCAGATCAGAAACTTTCGGATGCGGATCCAGATCCGAAACTTTCAGACCCGGATCCGGATCCGGAACTCTCGGATCCGGATCCAGATCCGGAACTTTCGGATCCGGATCCAGATCCGAAACTTTCAGACCCGGATCCGGATCCGGAATTTTCGGATCCGGATCCAGATCCGAAACTTTAGGATCCGGATCCGGATCCGGAATTTTCGGATCCGGATCCAGATCCGTAACTTTTGGATCCGGATCCGGATCCGAACGGATCCGGATTTTTCGGATCCGGATCCGTTTGGCCATCCCTAGTCCAGATGACGAGACCATAATTTTCTGTTGAAGACTTTAGTAATTTGGAGAGTAATGCACAGGAAGAAGTCGCCGATTTAATTTAAATATCACATGTACAATACAAGGCTCATACTAATAAAACATATATTGTTTTGTGACGGTAGATGCACACTCAACCTTCTCTCAGAATCCCGCCACTTTGCTCTGTGGTGCAAAGCATGCCGATAGTAGATGAATGAATGAATGAATTGATTTTGACTAATTGCGAAGACGAAGATAAATGGAGATAAGACGAAATGCATGAAGGGGCAAGATCAACACATACGAACAGCACAAAACACAGAGCACGCCAGAACTCCGTTAGTCTGCAAAATGCAGTCCAGGGTGTACGACGTGGACGTGAGCTTGACATTTGGATGTCTTGAGAAAGGGTGATGCGGTTTTGTGCTGCTCTCGGAATTATTCCATGTATAACGCGCGTTATACTTTACTCTAGGACAAAACGTTGGAAAACGTGCGCGTTATACATGCATAATAAATATGGTACATTTTGTTCTTTAAAGCCTACAACACCAGAATGTTGGATTTTACCTGTATTTTTCGTTGTTTATGGACAACGTATGTTGAAATTCGCGAAAAAGATTACATTTTATGCCAAATTCGCGTTATTTCGTAATTTTCAATGGGTGAAAATGTGTTCGCAAATAGACTTTCTTTGCAGCAATTAGCAGTTTTCGGTGTTAACGCGTTTGCGACGAATCTAGGCGCTAAATCTTTGCGGATGTTAGGTTAGGAAATACAGTACAAAACAAAAACAATCGTCACCATGGTAACGAACTTTCTTCATTGGCTCAAGTGCCAACACAGGCCCTTTCTACCCTCCTACAAGAGTGACAAATGCTCACTGACAGCTCGGAGAATAGGCAGTTGGACATCGAGACGAGACCGAGAACGACAGAAGCTCACTCATTCACGAAACAATTCTCTCCTCGGTATTATCCGTATGTTCGGCATTTCCCGTTTCCCTACAAGCTGTCTTGCCAAGGTCCGCGTTTTATTAACATAGCCAGCCAGGTCTGTACCTCGCATATACGTATATATCACGCATTCGCATAAAAGTCAAAGCCTGATTCTGGCATCTCGAGTTTACGGCCATCGCTGAGCGCACGGCTGTCCTCGAGGAAAGGGACGAGACTAAGGTTACAGGAAGGTCACACTGTGCATATGACTAAACATGTTGGAGTACAGTTAACGCCACGAATATCGTCACATGTCCCGTATGACGTTGGTGGTTGTATTTTGGTCATTTTTCGTCACTTTCCTATCCGGTGAGGACGAATGGTGAATTGATGAAATAGTGGTTCACAAGGGCGCGCAGAGAATGGGAATGATTCAAACTCTCTCAAATGCTTTCAAAATAATAATACTAATCATTAAACATGAATAATTAACATCCTTTGCACACATTTATTGATATATTTCGCCTTGTTTTTCAAGACAAAGTTAAGGCCATGGAGCCTTTTCTTCCACTTGACCACGTTTACATATACTATATTCTTGTAGATGGAATTTAGCACACCACATTTTAGTCGGAAATATTGAAACAAGTAAAAACAGTATAAAAATTACAGTGGAATAAAAATACAAATAAAAAGGAATACAAGAAAAAACAAACGCACTAAATCTATACGCATGGGCACACGACAACAAAGAAAAAAACACACACACACACACACACACACACACGCTCACGCATTCCTGACAATAATTTGAAGGCTGAAAAATTATGTTGATTTGTGGGTTTCAGAGCTATTCCGCATTTTAGGGAATTCGATTTGTGCCCAGCGTAAACTTGCGCTAATGAACGAAGTACGGTATGCGCCAAAATATACAGTACTGAAACTCGCGCACCTCGAACGCGCATTTGCGTTTGTCGATGGGGCATAGCTCCAGCCGCTCGTGTTCTCAGTAGTGAAAAGGAAGTTATAACTCGCTAATAGTGTGTATGTAGTGTTTCTTTCAGGATAAATAAACTCACAGATGACAACAATGTAATGTTCGTCTTTTAATTTCAGTACTGTATATTTTGGCGCGTACTGTACTTGTGCCTAGCAAAGAGCTTTACTTGCGTTCTTAAAAACACATACTGAAGGCGCGTTTGAGATTTCGAGGGGCAGGTGCGATATGAGAATAACGACACGAAAATTTCACGGGAAGAACGGTGCTTGGTACGGTGGGAACCGAGATTTCTGGAGTAACGTAACGCAGATTTCACATGTAGAATTATGCTTTGACTATGGGATCCGTGAATTAGGGAGTAACGTAACGGAGATTTCACATGTAGAATTATGCTTTGACTATGGGATCCGTGAATTAGGGAGTAAGGTAACGGAGATTTCACATGTAGAATTATGCTTTGACTATGGGATCCGTGAATTAGGGAGTAACGTAACGGAGATTTCACATGTAGAATTATGCTTTGACTATGGGATCCGTGAATTAGGGAGTAACGTAACGGAGATTTCACATGTAGAATTATGCTTTGACTATGGGATCCGTGAATTAGGGAGTAACGTAACGGAGATTTCACATGTAGAATTATGCTTTGACTATGGGATCCGTGAATTAGGGAGTAACGTAACGGAGATTTCACATGTAGAATTATGCTTTGACTATGGGATCCGTGAATTAGGGAGTAACGTAACGCAGATTTCACATGTAGAATTATGCTTTGACTATGGGATCCGTGAATTAGGGAGTAACGTAACGGAGATTTCACATGTAGAGTTATGCTTTGACTATGGGATCCGTGAATTAGGGAGTAACGTAACGCAGATTTCACATGTAGAATTATGCTTTGACTATGGGATCCGTGAATTAGGGAGTAACGTAACGGAGATTTCACATGTAGAATTATGCTTTGACTATGGGATCCGTGAATTAGGGAGTAACGTAACGGAGATTTCACATGTAGAATTATGCTTTGACTATGGGATCCGTGAATTAGGGAGTAACGTAACGGAGATTTCACATGTAGAATTATGCTTTGACTATGGGATCCGTGAATTAGGGAGTAACGTAACGGAGATTTCACATGTAGAATTATGCTTTGACTATGGGATCCGTGAATTAGGGAGTAACGTAACGGAGATTTCACATGTAGAATTATGCTTTGACTATGGGATCCGTGAATTAGGGAGTAACGTAACGGATATTTCACACATAGAATTATGCTTTAACTATGGGATCCGAGAATTAGGGAGTAACATAACGGATATTTCACATGTAGAAATATGCTTTGACTATGGGATCCGAGAATTAGGGAGTAACGTAACGGATATTTCACATGTAGAATTATGCTTTGACTATGGGATCCGAGAATTAGGGAGTAACGTAACGGATATTTCACATGCAGAATTATGCTTTGACTATGGGATCCGAGAATTAGGGAGAAACGTAACGGAGATTTTCACAGGTACGGTTGCGGACCGGATCGTGGTCACCAGCTCGATACGCCGCTGGCCAAATATACTCTTGCTATATTTTGTCTAATAGTCTGATCTCCGCGTTCCAGCTGGTCAGAACGGCTAATTAAAACCTTCATGAAACTCATCCTATATCGTAGCCAGCGGCTCCATTGTTGTTATGTAAGAGTTCACGTCCTTCATTGTAACTGTATGGGAGTTTCCGGTTGCTTATCGATTTGCTCGAGAGGAAAGGGAAAGCACAATGCGGATGAACACACGAGAAGGGAAAATTTGACAGGTTTCTGTCCTCCCTTCTAATCAGCTTACTTCCGAAACACTACAACAAGCCCTTTGTTGAAGAAGCTGGCCACTGAAAGCTATTGTGGAAGATGTAACTGAAGAAAGTCACTGGTTGTCAGGAAACGTAACTGAACCACCTTTCCTTTCCCTTGAAAGAAAAAAATACATTTTTTTTAAAGAAAATGTGTGGTGATAGGAGTAACGAAGACAAGCAACGTTAGTAAAAGGGCTGAACTAATACACACAAGAGAGGAAACTGCATTAAATGCATCAAGAGAGAATGAAGTGTTTAGAAGATCCAAGAAAGACTAAAATGATTTTATGTACTTTTATAAAGCTTCAATGCATTTTATTGCACTTATGCGTTTCGTCGCGATATTAGTTCAATTGCTGTACTCTGTCCATGCATTTTTCTGTTATGCCTATTAATATCCATTAATGTTTTTCTTGTTAGTTTGTTGCTAAAGATCTGGGAACCGTCGGGTCAGAACCAGAGGGACGTAACTAAAATTTATCAATTACATGAGAGAGAAATAATGTACGTCTATGAATATCTTACTCTTAAAAAGAGAGTAAATTGGAGATACGCGAGTCCACCTTACTACATGGTGTTCCATTTACAACGCAGCCTGGAGTTGGGGATAGTACAACTTTTGAAGCGGAAGTTGTACACATACAATCCTTATACAAAATTGAAGCCTTGTTCATGCATATATTTTTAAACCGGGGAACAATGATTGAATTTCATTAGTTATCCACGCAGTGTTGCCAGATGAAACGGGAAATGTAAATGAAATTTCTTACAAGGCATGAAAAATGGCACATAACACGCATGTACGAACATACCGTCGGCAATTTTCAGTTTGGTTAGGTGGATTAGCTCGGCATCTATGGCCGTGAAAAAAGAAATGTTCACTTCTACCGATAGTCAATCGGATGAGGCGTCTTTAAGGGGGAACAACGAAATCGTTGTTTTTTTAGAAATTTAGACTGTGCATTGGCAACACTGCTGGTGTTTCAGTGCCACAAATGGTGTGTTTCGAAACTGTATACATCATGCAATTACTGAAAACAATAAAAAAGAGACTTGGAAATTTTCATGAAAATAGTGTTACTTATATGCACATGGCAACCATGCGATGCATCAGGAATGGAACACGACTTGCCTTTCCTCTGTTTCTTTACAAGCGGGGGAAAATGTAATCTCATCGCATGGTTGCCATGAAAATTTTTTCATGAAAATTTCCAAGTTTCTCTTTTATTGTTTTCAGTAATTGCATGATGTATACAGTTTCGAAACACACCTTTTGTGGCACTGAAACACCAGCAGTGTTGCTAATGCACAGTCTTAATTTCTAAAAACAACGATTTTCCTAGTTCCCCCTTAAAGACGCCTCATGCGATTGGTTATCGGTAGAAATGAACATTTCTTTTTTCACTGCCATAGATACCGATCTAATCCACCTAACCAAACTGAAAATTGCCGACGGCATGTTCGTACATGTGTGTTATGTGCCATTTTTCATGCTTTGTAAAAAAAAAATTCATTTACATTTCCCGTTACATCTGGCAACACTGCGTGAACACTAATGAAATCCAATCATTGTTCCCCGGTTTAAAAATAATGCATGAACAATGCTTCAATTTGGTATAAGGATTATTATATGTGTACCACTTCCGGTTCAAAAGTTGTACTATCCCCATCTCCGGGGTGCGTTGTAAATGGAGCACCCTGTACTATCGATTAGAAGTGGAGACATGTCGATCTGACTTCAAATAAAGGGTTCAGGGGGTTTATTTAAAGAAAACTGCATTTTTGGAGTTACGTTCCTCTCGTTCTCATTTACGATGATTTAATACTTTATGCAGTATATATAACGTTGTTTGGCGAATTCCAAAAAATAAACTTTATTTGAAACAGGAGGATGGACAACTATATTTTAAGACTTCAAAATAATATAATAATAATTCATTTGGAGGAAAAATTTTATAAAGTATTTGATGCATTTAATGTGTGTAGGGCGTAGGACATAGTGTAGACTCGGTTCCAGAATGGAAAACCCATCTTGTCCTTGACTTTGATATCATATAAGGGTTTCCCAAATGAAAGCGAGATCTTTGCTTTTTTCCGGCATGGTTTATTGGTTCGAATACGTGAACACACAGGAAGTAATACTGATACATGGACTACATATCCTCCACGCATAATTGGCGTGTTACCTCAAGCAACTGTCCGAAATTGTCACTAGATTGTGAATACGAGCGAGGAACATTCGTGTCAGGAACCTGGTCTCAACGGTGTTTCGAAACTCTGCATCGTTAGCGAACCTGCAGGCCTGTGGAGCCTTTTTTAGTGGCCCGAAGATGTGGTAGTCGCAGGGAGACAGGTCTGGGATATAGGGGTGGTGATCAAGAACCTACTTTCCAAAGTGCAGCAGCAAATGGGTAAAATAGTCACCACGAGGAATAAGAGATGGCGTCATGTATAAACACAAGTAGATTCGTATGTATTTATATATTCTCTCTACCACATTAACTTCGAACATGATTGCGAATAAAGGAATTAAGGTAAATAATAAATTAAGGTAGGACAATCGTCTGTAGGTGCAGAGAGAGAGAAATAGATGTAACTCTTGCATAGAATTAAACATGGTAAGTCAACAGACAGGTAACGATACAGTCAGTGGTATTTGATGTTGTGCTACTTTATTTAAAAGCTGGGCGAGGAAACGCATATTTATGGAGCTACGTGCGATAGAACATACAGCGTGGCCATAAAGTCCGAAACAATGGAATAACTGATGAAGAACACTACATTTTCTCAATGTAAAACGTGCTCCACACGTTCATCACGAGACAACACCCTTCCTCAAACTATTCAACAAGTTTCCTTTGAGTCCTCTTAAAAATACGAAGATCCGGAGCAGCCGTCGGAGTGATTATCCTTTCTCGGAGATGATCCGGATCCCGGATTTTCACAGCATTCGCTTTAGACTTCACATTCCTCATATGACAAGGTCCATGCGGTTGAAATCAGGTGACCGTGGTGCCCATTATACATAGCCCATTCTCCCAGCGAAGCGTCCGGGCCACATGCCACCCAGAAAACAATATTGCTATTGGTTACTTATTTTATGACTACTGTGTTCTCCAAATCGTTACGTTCCTCGCCCTCTCAATAAAGACGATATTATTATTATTATTATTATTATCATTATTATTACTACGTGACGTCAATTTCCATTTTTGACACAATTTTCGCATTATTAGGCTCATTGTGAAATGTAAAAGTAAAATCATTCACATGGTACCATAAAGTAAGGAGTCAATGAGAGATTAAGGATCTTTAGAGAGCCATTGAGCCTGACTAACTACTCACTATACCAATTTCCCACTAAAGCTTTTTACACACAGAGAATGAACAGGACAAATTAACCGAACATACTGCATAAAGAGAAGGAAGTACATATGTACATGTGTACAAGCTAAGGTTTTCTAAAAAAATCCGCCACACACTGAAAAGTCGTTAGATGATGATAGATGTTATTAACACCGAGCTGAAATCAAGGTAGAAATTGGCAGGTGGGCACCTTACTTCTTTATGTTCGTGAATTTTTGTGTACCGTAGGTTTAAGGAGTTCATATTTTTTTTCACAAGACGGCTGTTCTGGAATGCACTGTTTTCTATTAAAGGTTTGCAAGAATAATTTAAAGTAGGTTAATGCGTAAGTCAGAAATTAATTACACAAAACAGTTAAACTTACATATATTCTTCAGAAAATCAATGGAGGCACATGGCACAGTGGTTCGGATTCCACTTTAAACTGTAGGTCCAGTCCCGATTAGCCTTCTGTGCCTAAATGGACTTAAAACAACAATTCAAATTCACAAAATCAAGTTCCTCCGTGATGTCATCTGACTACGTCCGAGCAGACCTTAGGGTCCTTTCACACGTTCGAGTCCCTGGATGTATGACTTGACGTCATATACGAGTACTCGCGACCGCCATTCCGTGGGTGAAAATCCTTGGTTGGCGATTCAAATAGCATTGGTTCTTATGGAACGCAGAGCATCACGAATCTTTAATTTTTTAAATTGTCTTGAATGTAGTGGCCAAATTTCGGATATTACTTCAAAGATGAAGAAACGAACTTAATAAATATGTAAATATTTAAAAAAATAATACCTACAAAATTTTTTGGTAAACGTGTAAAGTTACACAAAGGGCTACTCGCTCTCCGATACACATTACACATACTTACATGTACAGAAACCTGGAAATTTCACCCATAGGATAATAAGGCATAGGCGATTAGGGGGACAGTTGACCCCCCCCCCCCCCCCCCCACATTTTGCCACCTTTGCCCCAGCACTATGGTAAACCTTATCTCAGGAATTCCGGCCCGGGAGAGAAAATCGGCAACCGTGAATGGATTCTGGACCGTGAAGAGCCTTCTTATCTGTAAAGTATTTCAATTCGGTCCAGGAGCCTTTTTTTCCGGATGAATTGAAATACGGTTCAGGATTTTTTCCGGATGAATTTAAATGCGGTTCAGGAATCTTTTTTCGATGAAACAATAGGTAGCTTGAACCGAATTGAAATTGTGCGCGAAAAAAATATTCCCGTACTGCATAGGAACCCAATATGACCCATTATAATTTATCCATTCCTGGGTCTATAACAACCCTGCCTTATCTACCAAGAGACAATAAACTGTCCTTGCAACCACCCCCTTCCAGTTTTGGCACCTTGCCCCCTTAGTTTTGGAACCAAATCGCCGCCAGTGGGACTAATGTGCTGTACCTGTCTGTCTGTGTGTGTGCGTACGTTACGCACCTGTGTATGTATGTATGAAGTTTAGGTGTAAGTCCACTTCATGCACAAAGAGGCTAATCGGGACCGAACCTACATTTTAATTTGGGATCCGAACCACTATGTACCTCCACAGGGTATCGAACCGCGCGCGTGTGTGTCAACAGCTTCCATAACATAACAAAATTAGAGTATTGTATTATCCATTTATAATGTTTAACACAACGAACTACAAAAGCTTAATATTTAATTTTCTGACTGAATTGTTCCTACCCCCAGAAACATTTCAAATTTTATGAAACATTAGAAAGTACGTAAATAATATTGATAATAATAAAATACAATCTTTACCGTTCTGCATAATCTACCTTTATTTTCAAATTACCAAATGAAAAAATGCGATTAGATGGAAAAAAAATACTACATTTAAAACATACTCTGAATTCGTAAAAAATATCAGCTTTCGTATATAAATACTATTTAAATCTGTGTAATGACAACTTACGAGTCCGCGTTGCAAGATAAAATGAAATTTTTAAGTATAGCATGATGAGGGAAGTGTTTGTAGGACTGGAATTTCGTATCAAATAAACGTTGAAATCATAATTATCGTGTGTAATTTGAATTAATTTATAATTTTACAGAAATCTTGTAAATATTTGGCTGCACAAGTTACCGTGGTCATAGGCTACAGCTTTTTAAAAACATTTAAGTGCTCACACGTACATGCAAAGGAAGTGAAAGTGTACAAATACTAATGCAATAATCATAATTAGCCTAACCTGCTCGAAACACCTAGATGCTAATAACTAAATTTAAATCACCTAACCCACAAATTGACGTATTCAAAGAGATTTACTTCACACGGAAAATGGAATTCATCGAGAATGATAGGGAAAGCAGGTTACTTTAATTTTAAAAAAATCCAAAGCAAAAGAATTCTCTAGGCCTCATGTACTATGAGGAGAATTTTGCTATTGTTAGTGACCACTGGAATTCTTTGTTCTAAAGTTCATATTCCTTTTCGGTGCACAAGCCAGGTAATGGTAAAAATCAAAGAGCAATACATGATGCAAGTTGTTTTTCAGAATAGGATATTAGTTTTAGGAATATCAGCGCTTGTTTCATTAATCCCTAAAGAGGACTTCTAACTGTACATGGACATGTATCTAAATCGTTTCATACAAAATAGTATTTGTACATAAACTTGAACCAGATTACGAATTCATATTCGTTGAGCATATACTGTATTTTAACCTTATATTCACTGACATGTAAGTTAATGATTACGTATATTTTCACCTCGTACGTGTGACATTTAAAACAAGCTGAGATGATATCTCGTTCACTTTAGAAACTTGTTTACAGAGTTTGTTTTACATTTCCAGATACGTTAAATGCTGGTGTTACACAGGCACACATTTTTTTATGCAACTCATTAATCCCATCGCAATAATCATAATGACGTTCCTGTTTTGACAGAAATATTTTGAAAACGAAGAATATAACATCCATTGTTCAGAGTGCAAAGGTACAAAATTATGCACGAATATATTTGTGAAATAGTCCATAAAAATATAACGAAATCGTAAATCCCATTGATAGACAATATATTTCTTTCCATTGATAGATTTGGTATTTTAAGTCCACTTTATGCATAGTAAGGCTAATTAGGACTGGACCTATAGTTTGAAGTGGGATCCGACCCACTATGTACCTCCACCGGGTATCGAACCCGGGACCCCTTGATTACTTATTTCCATTGTGTTTATCATCGTGTACATAGTGCTTTTACACTTGAACATAATGTATTATGTTAAGTTGTTGAATGAGATGGAATTGAATGTCGTGTTCTGTGACTATAGAACGTAAATACACTTCGAACTATACAATTTTCGACAACATATTACAATAATACGGACGCACAAATCACAATCAACATTCTTTGTCTTAAATAAAGCAATATTAGATATATTTGCTGTTACAAGTTTGACATTCATGCCAATCAACTAGGCTCACAAATTCTCAAATGTCGTATTTCGCACTGGTTGAACCACAGGTGGTTGAACACATATTTTGCACTAACATGTAATTGAGTTTTGTATTACATAGAAACTCACAAATGTACGTACAATTGACTAGGAAATAATCATTTAAATTTTGCGATGATAATAATTATTCTTACTTTGAAATAAAGAAACTTACAGTAATTCTTTTCTTGCACTACCAGAATCAGCTGTTGGTAGACGTCGCCATATTGTAGGTAAATCTCAGCTCTCCATAAGGAGAATGGATCTCAAGTACTCGTATATGACGTCAAGTCATACATCCAGGGACTCTATCACACGTGGCTCCTGAGCGCCACTCACCGGAACGTTTGGGAACTATATGTGACGCGTTCCGTGAGCATGCGCTGAACCAAAACTAATTTCTTTTGGGAAGAGAGGTAGGTACTTGCACAGGAGCTAATTCAATCCCTTGAAAAAGTTTTCTGGCTCCGATCGCGAGTTCGTGTCGCAAAGCAACGTCAAAAACTGAATACGATCCGCAAAAACTCCATTACAATCATTGCAGCATAAATAACTGAGCTCTTTCCCCTCCCGGGAACAGTTGTTCTCGAGTTCGCACACATTCCCAGCGTGATTTTAAAAACCCGCAGTTTGCAGACGTACCCTCGCATAAAAGAGAGAAGAAATGCCTGCAATTGAAAATAACGACTCATCCGTGCACAAACGCAGCCCCCTCCAAAAGAAAAGGGTCCCGGGTTTTCTTCCATTTTCTTCATTCGTCTCTCCCTTTTCTCCCTCTTACGAAATTCGAGCTTAATGCTCCTGTAAATTTCTGTGTATACTCTCCTTTCTCGGATTTATGTGACGGGGACTTGAGGAAAAACCGTAGTTTTAAAGAATCGCTGGGAAAGAGAGAAAGAAGGAAGAGAAGGAACCACAATTTGGTGAACTGCGGTTATTCAGGGAAGGTGAAACGACACGGTTCGCCTTGCTAATGGCCATCGAAGGAAGTTCTTCCACGTAAATTACAGGCGAAAGCAGCGGCAGAAGTCCTCCTTCGCAAACGGCCACTGACAAAACAAACATGCCCGCTTGGATGCGTAAGAATTTGTACAGCAGGCCATAAAAGTTAGTTTTCTGCAACACTGCGCTTCTCGTGCTTTTTGGAGTGACGTCATTTGGAAGCTGTTGACGCCGTCTCCTCAAGAAGAAAGTTCAACGTGACTCAAATTGTAGTGACAAAGGCATCGCACCCATATTTGTTTGACTTTTGTTTTTAAGTTCACTTCATGCACAGACAGGCTAATTAGGACTCTGACTAGTTTAAAGAGGGACCCGAACTACTGTGCAATGTGTCTCCACCGCGTATCGAACCCGATACCCTTTGATTACAAGGCGGCGGCGTTACCACTACGCAATCGGGGAGGCCAACTGAAAATAATCATACAAATATATTAAATGTCCGACGTGTTATTTAATCCAGCTTCAACACGTTTTGCACATCTAATGCTAGATAAATTCTATAAATATTCAGACAGCAACAACCACTTTGCTTCGTCTGAAAAAGTCGTATAGTAAAACAATTTTGATTTGGGTGAAATTTTCATTTATAAAATGAATGCCTAGATGAAATAAAACAGTTGAAACTTAACGTACCAAAATATAAGTTGGTTAATTTTTGTACGATAAGTTTTACATTGATTGAATAACATAATCAGATGTCTGGCACACCTAGTACTGCCCTCTTACACGACCAATGTTGCAAGTACACCTCGCCAACGTTTTTACACCTTAGTCACTTTTCCCCACACTGAAAGTTCTTGTTTAATGTTTAAAAAATATCCACATAGAAAAAGTTAATACCCAGTGTAAGTTTAATGTGTGTGTCGCTTTTCGCACAAAAGTTACGTAGGTTAAAAGTCTCGGTTGCGTGACTTTTTGAACACCCTGTGTTAATGGGCAAAATAACACCGGAACTAACACATAGGAAATGAATAATTTCTCCATTGTCACGTGGTTTTGTTTAGATTAACTTCGTTCTTCCAGTGGATGTCTGCGTACTGAAAATAAAATTACTTTTGTCCACAGGTCATACCCTCTCAAGTCTCGTGTGGATACCATCACTAGCCGAGAAGAAAAAACGTTGCCTACCTTTGCAGGGGCAGAATCCTTTGCAGCTGACCCTGATGTTGCTGTGGTGGATGCAGTTGTGGTAGTCGAGACGGCAGAGGGAGCTGTAGGTCCTGTTGTCGGATCCACACAGGAAGGTGGGTTTCACGACGGGGCACGCATTGCATCGCCTGAAGAACAAAGAGAAGCAAAACATGAGACACACAATACTTCAGATGACACACATTCGCTTACAAGTGACCTATATATTATTTATGTTTGGTGGTTTAAACTACCCCTTTCCTTTTACTTCAAGGTTACATAAAATACACCGTAAGATCATTCACCTCCTTTCAGACTGTAGGGAGTCAGCGTATGAAAATACGGTTGTATTTCGAGTGCATCAAATTATAATTTTATATGTTGTAACTAATTTTATTTAATACCACAGATTAAAGGGATAACAGTGACCAGGCAGTGAACATCAAAGTAGGCTTCACCCAAAGTATTTTAAATTTGCTGGAAGAAAATAAATTACCACAATTATTTACTTAATCCGTTGCCAAAGATTTCAACTAGAAGTAATGTTGTGCTTTTGCATTAATGGCGTACTTGCTAAAAATACCATTTTAAGGAATGTAAGTTATGCTAGCAAATGGATTCACAATTCACGAAAGAACAGAGAAGAGCAAAAAGTAACTAAAAAATGATAAAAATGCAACGAAAACAGAAAAAACTGAAAATCACCTACAAGCCAAAAAAATGCAAGAGAAAAACATTGTTTTCTGGTTCTAATTGGTTTATCATTGTTTTAAGGCCCAGAAAAAAGATACGATTTTTCATCTCGAGCCTTAATGATGAACTGACGAAATGCTGTACCTACGAGCGGCGACTACTCTTCCATACTTTGCATTCGTCAGTGTGGTAAGACCTTAGAAATGTCATTGACGTCAGAGCGGTCCATCTTGACAACGCCACGGAATGCAACTAAGGAGGCATAACTAGCATAAATGAAAGGGTGGATTCCACGGAAAACACCCTCAAGTCTTCAGACGAATGGCCTTCCAACTACGCGCTATTAGGGCCAGACCTCGATCCGTCGATTTCCACAAACATCTGGCCTAGGGTCAATGTGGAATGCACGCCCACTGGTACTCCAGTGCCGTGGAAACAAGACGCCGAAAACCACGATGGATACCGCCAGCTTCCTCCAAATAAACGTTGACTCTTTATTTTCAGCAAAGAAGTATTGCCAGAGGAATGATGAGCGAATCTTATCTACGGGAAAACCTGCTTTATAATTTCTCAACATCTAGGAGAAAGAGTTAGTACGTAGAATCTATGCAACTTGGGAGCAGCATACCGACGAATTTCTTAGGAAATAATGTGATGATATATGAATTTGCAAGGTGTGGTTCTGCTGTTTCAGTTCAGAGATTTGGAAGTGATCCTCCGTCCGATAACAACATTACTCGATGGCTTAATATGTTTCAAACAAGTGGATGTGTCTGCAACGGGAAGAGTTCTGGACGTCCAAGTGTGTCAACGATGTAACGACCGCCTCGTTAGCCAAATTGCACTCCTATATTGGAAAATATTTTATTCGTATACTTTTAAGTTAATAATTTGCATTATAGTATTTATACTTAATTGTTTTCATAACTCATGTATATATTTATGTTTTATCTTTTGCTATTATATTATTCGCGTATGTTTGATATGAACCTCACGGCTCATATCCATGTGCCGTTAATTATTCTTGGTTATTTTATATTAGTTGGTTCTTATTATTTGATTATTAATATTTCATATTTCATAATTTTTTATAAATAGAAAGATTATTACTAGACTTATATAATCCACTAATATTTCCTTTATTGTAACAAAAGTGTAAACGCAGCCTAATGTAATAATCTATATGTTAATTTTCTGACCGAATCTTTAATATTGGATATGTAAATCTGTGTTCTTTCACGGCAGAAAAATGTTTATGATTTAGATTGACATAGATTTCGTTTAGCAACAATGGGAAGATCGAATATGTTCTTTTAAGTTTAATGTATTCAATAAGGTTCAAGTTGCAACGAGGAATGATTCGAGTTTAATCTTTACTATCAGAGATGAATCATTCCCCTTATACAATTTAATTTGGTTTTGCTGCAACGTGGAAATTAGTTAAACTTTGATATTGAGATTGTGAATATAGACATTGATGAGTCTTTAGTTTTTGGAAATGTCGCAAGTCGGGCTGTGCAAATTACGTAATGCTTAACAAGTGAGCATCGATTGGAAAAGTATATAAGTAAATGCGGAGCTTAGTTTGCACGCATTCCATCCAGAGGGGGCCACTCCGCGACTTGCACGTTATTGGCTAGAGCTTGTGACGTCACCAAGCGGACACGAGAGGAAGAAAGCTATGAGTAGAATGTAACAGATGGCCCATGAAACGCTGTGTTTTCATGCATCTTTTGATATTATACACCAAAGCTGTTAATTTAATTTGACAACAAGAGATCAAATACGCGATAGAAGAATACACTTATTCCGAAACAATGCATAGTTTATGTTTCATACATTATATGCGTGATATCTTGTCCCTGTAGGCTGTAATCCACTGCCAGCTTTTCTTTCCAGCTAACCTATTGCATTTATTTTAAATGTCTAATTCTAAGGAAAGTTCTTGTCCGGGCATATTCTGATATGACTTTTTACTGAATATCCTGGAATTTCCCTTTAATATTTTTACGCTACTTTTCAGATTCTCCAGTTGATCGCCAAGATGAGGATAAATTTGTTTTTGTTATTTAGTGTCTTCTTCCACTTTTGGCTAATTGCGACGAACAGGATGAGTGATGATTAGTTTAAATTGATGAAGGGACAATCGCAGCAGGCACGTATCCAAGGGGGAGCTTAGGGGGCTTGAACCCTCCGAAAGTTTGCGGTTTACAATAGTTAAAATGAGGTTTTTGGTTTCTTGTGATGTGAAATAAAATAACGTGACGATAATTTAAGGAGAGAAATAATTATCGAGTCAAGCACGTATGCAAGGTGGGAATCAGGGGACTCCAGCACCCCATTCAGGAAATTACGCTACATAAAATTAGGTTCATGGCTTCTTAAATAATGTGATGATAATTTGAGATAAATAATTTTCGAGCCAAGACACAGAATGTTCTATAACCCTGTTATTGTTAATAGCGCGCACCCAAGGTGGGATCAGGGGGCTGGAGACCCCCCTTAATTTTTTCAGTTTACACTACATAAAATTAGTTTTTTTGTTTGTTTTTTATTTGATTTATTTTATTTTACTTCGCGTTTTGTTCCTCTTAGCTAATTTACGAAGATGGGAATGAGTGATGAAATGATGAAAACGATAAATGGACATTCACATACAACCATGGCTAAGCGGGATTCGAACCCGGGACCCTTGTGCTAACCACTCAGCCACAGGATCCGGCAAAATTGGGTTTTTGTTTTCTTGAATAGTGTGCTGATAATATATAAGAAGAGAAATACTTACGAAGGCATGTTAAAGTTATGTTAAACTTTATATTCTTTGGCAACCTGGAAAGGTCATTCATTATCGAAATATTGCTATTTGATGTTGCTCGAAGTTTTTTTTTTCGTTGCAGTTTCAAGATACTATCCCTTTTCTGTTACTTATAGCTTTTGGGGGAGGGGGGCAAGTGCCTCTGTGTACCCTACCATAATATGTGCCAATGCGACACAATATATTAAAAATTTGCCCCCTCTAGGATTGACTTCGCTCCCCCCCCCACACAAAGAATTCCTGGCTACGGGCCTGATTGAATAGCTTCTTTGGTCATTATTTACATGACATTTCTTCTCATTGATTGACGAGAAGATTGAAAGGATGTGCAGGGGAGAAACGCCTGTCCTGTAAGTCGTACATTATATTTTCAGCACAATTTCTCAACAAACGCACATAAAGTAAAGTAACAGTGCAATTGTTAATTAGTGTTCGCTACCTACGAGATGTTCAAAGTATTATTTTCGCGGACGATGTTTCAACTTCAAAGCTAATAAATCTTATCTTGCACTCGATATTCAATGAAGCAATACTTAGAAACTGAGTTCCGATTGTGTAAAGGTTTTTGAAAGTTGCATACGTGATGATACGGAAGGCGAGTGTGGAAGATAAGGCCGGAGGCGCATCCACAAATTTTTATCTGGAGGGAGAAAGTACCAGGATAAACGTACCAATAACAATAATAGTAATAATAATAACATTAATAAATACATTATTAGTACTAATGGTAGTAGTAGTAGTATCAAGGACGTTATTATCCTCATAAATTACGCAAAAGGGAGGTAGATGTCTGTGCTAAAGCATTTATTTTGAACAAACGATTTGAAACCAATAAGTTGCTGACCAAGGCAGTTTATTAAGATAAAAACACTTAACACGTAACGTTAATATGGAAACAAGGCTTAATTATATTACAAACGATTTGAAATATTTTTTCAACACCAGAAATTTTACATTAGCTAATAATTGAAAACAAGTACAAAAACTGTATTTTTGAATGGCAGAAAATGAATGATAAATGCATGCCGAAGATATTTTTCTTGTACATATAACATGTATAACTTTCATATGTTTTACACATATGCAACATGGAGCGACATAAAATAAGAAAATACATATGCAAGATGCTAACACTAAATTATGTACGTATTCAAAGTTTTTTCATTACATATATACAAAACATATTATTTAAATACATCACATTACAAAAAACAATTATATTGCGAGCGAAGCGAGAAAGACAATTTTTTGATCCAATTTTTGCAATTTAAAACAATATTGATTTAATAAGGAACAAATAATATCACATGGCGCCATGGCATTCTGTCTTTCACATTTTTTAAAAAATTAGATTATTTGGCGCCCATGGCCGACTCCCGACGCCCCCTAGCTACGTCTCTGAACTTGACGAGACTGAGAAAAGCTGGCACTGCAAGCAAAGCGAGCAAGAAAATTTTACGAAATGTGTTTTTATTTGTATAAAATTTGAAATAGAAGGGGGCAATTTCTCCTCTCTGCCCCCTGCAGGTGCCTTTGGCCATCAATGTTTGCCTCCCCCCCCTAGAATTGACTTCCGTCGAAGGTTGGCGGACAATGCCCCTGCCCTCCCCTGTGGTTGCACCACTGGGTAAGTCCGAAATTTGGAGGAACAAATTGAATCAATCCTGCTACAACAACTTTTTGGGAAGCGATGATCACTTTATTCCAGGCGATTTTCTTCTATTATTATTGCACGTGGCAAGAGCACAAACAAATTGATTTGTTCTCATTCTACCGGCATTCAAGAAAAAGTGTGTATAAGTAAATAATCGACCCATTTATCTCAAGCTTCCGTATACGATAACGAAGTAAGTTCCATTCTGTCCGCTTAATGACGTCATAGCGCGCACAGAATCATGGGAGAAAATCTCGGAACCTCGGGAATGGCCTACCTTATAAAGGTACCTTGCATTCCATCAGCGTCGGCTCTACGATATGAACATCTAATGACACTTGGGAATAAAGATACCTATATTTCGCCAAGCACAATTTATACTTCGAAATTTATAATGTTATGGGACGACAGGTTAGGATCGGCCGAAATCCTTTGAGGTTAATGACGCCTGCCTATTGGACATGTATTTGTCACTGTTGACCCATATATTCTCATTCTTACGGATAAATGATAGAATTTCAGATCTCCGAACTTTATTTTGGCCTTCTTCAAAATTTATTCAACGTAGACTTATTTGGGCAAGGAAGCAAAACTAGACATGTAATGCAATATGTCTCGTTTTTCAATGAAAAATGTCATCATTGGCGTGTATCTTGTTGCAAGCTCTGCCTACTAACGTTTCTCGATCCCAAGTACTCAGTGGAGCCCGTAGATTCTATTCTGCTTGAATCCTGCCCGTATTAACATCGATACTCGTGACACATTTTGGTCGCAATACTGTAGGAAGGGGCACGTACGAAAGTTTTTGTCTGCTACTGAATGGTAGGCCGTAAGCTTGGTCTACGGTTGCAAAAACGACAGGGTTCTCTTCCCTGGTACGGCTTCCTCCTAGCGACACACATACACACGTAACTATTCCCTGCACATATACATATTTCGATTTTCCCCATGGAGACATGCAGCAAATTAGAATCCTGGATTCATCGAAACGAATACTAACGAACAGGGGATTCTGTATTTCTTTTAAATTTAAGGATATTCATGGACTGTAAATTGTAACTTGAGTGTAATGTAAGCTTTCGTATGTATTGGAAAATAAACCATCTCCTGGATAAAAATGAATGAAAAGAAAGGTCAAAGTAACCTCCCAGAAGATGCAGTTGCCAATCTTAAAATTTGAGAAGAGTCGTTCATTTATTTTATGATTCACCAACAACACCCTTAAAGTTCTCAATGCTTTATTCACCAAGCCCGTACCTGAGAGGGGTCAGAGTATCCCATTTAGCCGTCTGAGTTTTAGCCGAGGTGAAATTAGAACATAAGGTATTTGGAAGATTGAGGCAGGCTAGGATTACCATAATTTGCAGCTCTCTGTGTGTGTGTTACTGAAAGGCTATCTATAGTGGGGAGTGAAATAACACACAGTTATAGTTATATGAACATACATATATATATTACGCAGATGAATTGCGTCTTACATAAAGCTAAGGTCAACCCTCATGCGTGAATAAGCGCGCGTAACGGCCATAGTAAGTCTCGCAGGTAGGTAAGACGAGCAGAGCCGCGCTCGCTGTGAAAGAGGTTGAGTTGACAGTAGCGTCGAGACGTTCGTCGCATCCAGTTAAGCAGCTGCCGTGCGACCGATCAGTGGTTGTGCGTTTTTCTTCGCCTGTGCCTCATTTGTCTACAGTATATTTGGGTAAACAAACTTACGTCCGACCGGAAGTCACGTCGTCCTAGGCAATTGGCACTGCCATTGCGTTCGTGACAATTTGCGAACCCGTCATTGCGCTGTTCCGTTTGCGTCCGTGACATGTTTGCAACATTAATTCATCCTAATTAGTATATGCAAAGTTTTCATTAAATCCAAGATGACTAGGATTATTCCTAACTTTAACACAAATGTTGTTGTTTAAGCGCATATTAAATATATTTCTTCTTAATATCAATCTTTCTTCAACAATAGACAAGATCAAAGTATTTTAATCTTCGTTATAAATTCATATACTAAATCTTTCTTTATTCATTTTATGTGCAAGGGCAAATATGAATTGCTTTATAAAGTCAGTCTCGTTATTTGTTGTCCTAGTTTAATATTGTAACATGTAAGCATATAATTCACTATCTCACTTTCACTATAGTTTTCCTATTGGCTGTTAATTTTAGGAGTGGGGGAACAACGCTACGTGTTTTTGGCGACATAATAACTTCCACGTTGGCATTTTTAATTGTTGCCAACGTGAACTTTAGCTTACTATCGCTAATTAACATTGATGTGTTTATCAGTTCTTCTTATGATATTTTTATGTTATGAGTTGCTAGCATTGTAAAAAGAACAATCTGTTATGCTGCGCCTCGCGCTTGGGGAGGCAGTTGAAGACTTGTTATCTACGGTAGAGGCAGTGCGCGGTTTCTGTCTGACAAAATTTTACTAATCACTGCCCTCGAGTTAACAGGACTCAACATATGATTCATTTGTACTGTGTAGTATGTAACGCGCGCGAGTCGGTATTTAAGTTTTTGAACTTTTTAAACTTAAAATACTTGGTTTTAGTTTTATTTACGGTGACTCGTCACATGTCGGTGGTTACCTTCCAGGGAATGGGTGGGTCGTCTTAATACCGATCCCTGAGTGAGAACTCTTGCGTCCAACTGACCAGCCGGAGCAAGAAGCAGAGTGTTGCCGTCTCGTGGCTCCGTGTCCAGGGGATACGAATGGTGGCACGTTGCAACGAAAGCATCGAGAGCATTGTACTACCGGATGGATGTGTGCCGTGTTACGAAACGTGCTCACATTGAACATTTACAAGGTACACTATGTAAACTTGTTGAGTTGTTGTTTACTCCCATATTAGCTTTGTCTTGTACCCCACATTTAAGGGAAATTAAAAGACTATGAAACCCCGATAATCATTTTGGGACACACTGTATATTTTCTAGTAGTCAGTAATATATTTGACCACATTTTCAAATTTCTTTTCTAAGCTGAGCCAACCTTCCCTCAGCATGTCACTGGTTTGGAGACAACTTACGATTTCTCAATATGTTACATAATACTTAATTAGAAATTTCAATCTCTTGGAAAAAGATGTATGTAAATCAACATTTCAAAAACTTAATTTTATGATTTAAAATACCTGTTTTCAAACGTTTCTGATGTAAATTCATGTATTTTCCAAAGTTTTTGAACTAGATTCAGAATTTTACAGTTTTGTGATATATTTTCTTCTTAAATTTTTCAAATTATCTTTTAGAATTTCTCCCATTCCTAGAGTTTCCCAAAGGATCCAAACACCCGTTTTTGCAGTTTCGGACTGTCAGGTAGCTGAAGGATTAAAACCAACTATTACTTTGCTTATTTAGTTATAAGTAACATGAGTAATTGTATGTGGATACATTAGAAATTCGTTGATATATGTGTTTTTAAATATCTAAATTTCGTCTATGAGTTTAGGAAATTGTGTAAACAATGCGAGAATTTGGAGGTAACACAACGTCTGTAATTCAGCTATTATAGTAAAGGTAAGATTCTCTAATTGTCTTCTCTAAGTAACGGACAGTATGTGATACAGGATAGTGATGAAAACTGCGGATATGCAACAGATACAATATTGAGAAAGCTTTAATGTTCCTGACAGCATTTATTTCTTTCTCTCCCTTTCTTCTCTTTATTCTTTCATGCCTGAAGAGGGAGAGAGGGAGAGGAAAAGAGAGATAGAGAGAAAGGAAAAATAGAGGGAGAATGAAAGGAAGGAAAGAAGAAAGGGGAGAAACAGGAAAATACCGAGGAAAAGAGAAAGAATAGGAAAGTAAATAGGAAAAGAAAGGGAAGAGGAAGAGAATAGGAAAAGAAAGAGAAAAGCAAGTTCTCTCTTTCTTTTGTTTACGAGAGAAAGAGAGAGAGAGCGTTTCTTTATATCCTTTTCTTACTTTCTTTCTTCCGTGTTGAATCTAACATACAAATCTTTGACACCAGTACTAAATGAGCAACTAACGAACTGTATTCACAGATTCAGGTGTATTTGCATACACACATTAGCTCGTTACTTAGAAAAAAGCTTTTTAGAAAATAATCTCTCAAGAGTTTCACAACCTAAGCTACATTAATTTCACAGAAAAAATAAGTTGATAGAAAGGGGAAAAAATCCCAAACGAGATCACACCGACACACTGATGTGACAGTACGCGTTTAACTTGCAAACTCCCATTTGTGCAGCCTGTTCTTCATAACGAGCTACTGAAAAAAAAATGCAAGAGGGAACTCGTCCACTTATTGCCGCTAGAACGATGCCACAACCAGACCAACCACTGTAATCCTAATTTGATGGTAGAAAGAGTAATTTGGATTAGAGAAAATCGGATTTGGAGGAACTCGTGTTATGATTGGCTGCTTACACGTGTAGAGGAAGAACATCTTTGGGAAAAACGATGCCAACGCGTCTGTGCTTGTAAAGCCTTAGAAAGAGTTTAAATTTCTAAGCTGACGGGGGAAAATTACTTGATATTGAGTGGACGACATGTATTTTTGGAATAACAGTAGAATTGTCTTGTACATAAACACAAAACCTAGTACTTGAGAATTATTTTTATTATATATTTTACAAGTTCACGAGTATATCCAAAAGATGTTTCCATTGGGAATAATAACCTTGTACAGTAGATCAGAAGAAGCAGAAAAAGTGATAATTGCTATAACTGGTGCATGTCCACTTCATTATTCTTGCACCATGGTGCAACTAACTTTATAACATAAGGTTATTTTTTAAAAGGTACGCTATTCCCTATAAACTGCAATGTTCTATGGACGTTTATGGAGGAAGTGATGTGATCAGCACGAAGCACAGACTACTTTGAACCTCAAGTACGCATATATTAGAAAATGGGTGAACCGAAGTGACACTGCCTGAAAAGTGCTCTTTGGAAATCGTTAATTCCAGCGTGGAAGTCTTATACATTAGAGAAATACATTTCAAATATAAGTGTGGAGGAAATATTTATACCCAACAGACAATGAATCTGAACTACGAATCTGAACTACGTCTATAGAACAGAAAGCTAGGCTGAGGTAATTTCAAAAACTATCAAGAATGGTTGAAAACTTTCAATTACATTGAAAGTCAAGGTAGCTGAATTTCCATAGACATAACGTCAAGACTTATGAACGCCCACAGAACAGAATTCGAGGCGTTCTCACAAAACGGAAATTCAGGATACAAAACTTTCACGCTCTAGAAAGCCAAGCAAGGTTGAGGAATTACCACAGCACAAAAAGGAAAGACTGCAAAACTTTCACAGCTCAAAAAGGCAAGGCTGCAAAGCTTTCACAGCACACAAAGGCAAGGCTGCAAAGCTTTCACAGCACACAAAGGCAAGGCTGCAAAGCTTGCACAGCACACAAAGGCAAGGCTGCAAAGTTTCCACAGCACACAGATCCAAGGCTGCAAAGCTTTCACAGCACACAAATCCAAGGCTACAAAGCGTACACAGCACACAAAGGCAAGGCTGCAAAGCTTTCACAGCACACAAAGGCAAGGCTGCAAAGCTTTCACAGCACACAAAGGCAAGGCTGCAAAGCTTTCACAGCACACAAAGGAAAGGCTGCAAAGCTTTCACAGCACACAAAGGCAAGGCTGCAAAGCTTTCACAGCACACACAGGCAAGGCTGCAAAGCTTTCACAGCACACAAAGGCAAGGCTGCAAAGCTTTCACAGCACACAAAGGCAAGGCTGCAAAGCTTTCACAGCACACAAAGGCAAGGCTGCAAAGTTTTCACAGAACACAAAGGCAAGGCTGCAAAGCTTTCACAGCACAGAAAGCCAAGGTTGCAAGGCTTTCCCGGCGAAGGAAGACAAAACTTTCACGCACAGAAAACCAAGCTGCAATACTTGCACAACACAGAAAGCCAAGGTTCTTCTACAGAAGTAGAGGTCACACTTCAATGGTTCCACCGAACCCCCCAAAGTGTCGACGAAGGACTCGTACTTGGAATGTTCAATGCTCTGAACGCTCCGACACGGTTCCAAAGGCGTAAGGCTGTGTTCGATGGCAAATTAATATTTCACGAGATAAAAGGGAGGCAGCAGGAGAGCAATTCCACTGGCGAAAACAATATCTAAGTCGGCACGTGAGTGTGTTTGTAAGGAGAGTAAAGCGGCTAAGGCTATTTGCAAATGTAAGAGGAACTCTAAGCTCTGGCAGGATAAATTGAAAACATATGTTTTCCTAGCACAAAGGAAAGACCCTGTTTCATTATTTCTAAAACAAACATCGACGTCATGCTCTCCTACATCGTAGGTATACTTGGTTTACATTTTTCGGATTTTAACACTACATTAACAATTGACACATTTCAGGGCATGAATAAGTACTAGTTTCATTTCTAGGGCGTGAGAATCGGACTGGAGGTCTCCCCAATGGCATTGTAGCCCTGTACTCAAGGGGTCCCGGGTTCGATACGCGGTGGAGGCACATTGCAAAGTAGTTCAGATCTCACTTTCAACTGTAGGCCCAGTTCCGATTAGCCAATCTGTGCATAAGGTGGACTTAAAACAACTCAGCAAGAATCAGTCTGTTTTCATTAACATGTTATGAGTGAATTGGACAGAAATAAAGACTGGTACTGTTAACTAGGAATAGGGTTTACTGTTAACTAGGAATAGGGTTTACTGCATATTCACTGGCGAATTTCACGAACAATGCGATGTTTAAGCTTCTGGATTCTGTGGGGTCGGGTGGTATACACTCTGAACTTGACGTATCGGCACAGAAAGAAGCTTGGGGTTGTTATGTCGGGAGTTCGAGATGGCCAATCGATGTTTCCAAACCGCGAAATCAAAACGGTCGACTGTAGAACTGACTTCGTCTCAAAATACAAAGTAAGCCCGTGCTAAAATCTCTCATCGACCAGTTCTCCATAGTGATCACACTGCATACTTCTTACGCCAGCCAGAAGCAGCGTCCGCTCAGTGCTCTCATAAGAACCTTACGAAAATCGTCCAATTGTCATACCCTACCTTTGTTAATACACTCAAAGCACATATTTACTCGCACATTCA
Source organism: Lepisma saccharinum (assembly GCF_977018435.1). Taxonomy (NCBI): domain Eukaryota; kingdom Metazoa; phylum Arthropoda; class Insecta; order Zygentoma; family Lepismatidae; genus Lepisma; species Lepisma saccharinum. The sequence continues at coordinate 69,278,001 of NC_139239.1, read as the reverse complement.
GTGAATCCTGTACAACATTCACGCCTCACACTTAACATAATAAAACAATTCTTCCTTGAAACAATCTTAGAAAGGTCTATAACTTAAGGAAAGTCCCAAAGGTTTGACGTCATCATAAACAATGATAGCAATATCACAGAAAAGGGTTCTGAAGAGGGAGGATATGTCACATTTATTTGATTCTTGAATGCGTACTCTTAACACCAAAAGTTTACTGGGGCAACAACTAAACTTTGGGTCATGTTTCGTTCGATTCCACTTAATTTCGTTTCATTGTCGTTATACTGCGACATCAAGCTTAGGCTTCCAGTAACATTCTCAGTAACGGGAGGCTGTTCTTGCCTAGGAAAGCAAGCCCTTGCTTGTCTTATTGCAGACCTTTCTCGGAAGTATTGCGTCGTCTCAAGACGGGCTTTTATGCCCAAGGACATTACTGGCCCGAGAGAACGTAAACAATGCGAAGCCAAAACCGATGCCTCGTAAAACGGGTTAATTTTCCTTTCGCGCCGGCAGGGAATAAGTATGCGGGACGAAAACCTCGGCAATGCGATAACGGAAACAAATTGAACAATAAAACGCTAAAGCTTCGTCTCGTAGACGTTCGAGAGGAAGAATCAATAAATGCCTCTCCACAATTCCGCGCTTCCGATCGTAAAATCTGACGTGGAAATTATCTTCCAGACAAGGGGGGGGGGGAGTTTTAGATATTACGCGCATTCAAGGGCACGACATGACAAACATGGCGAATTGAAATTTCAACGAGGCTGACACGCCTCTGCGAGTTGGCCGTATTGTTTGGGAAATGGAGTGGGTTGGATGGAGGTTTGCTCTCAATGAACTGTTCATCTCCATGAACGCTTCGGTTCGTTCCTAGTTGGAACGATTCCGAATCGAGCGAATGAGCGCTGAATCATGATTCCCATGAAGAATTAGTTCACGAAGGAAAATTCGACGAACTCAAGACTCGCGCATCCATCCAAGGATTAAGGAACGATGCCGCTAATCTTTGAAGATCAAGAAAATAACTAGTTAGGAACGTATTATAATCACAACTCGGGAGGTTATGGAAACCCTACTTTTCTGAGCACGGTGCTAAGTATAATGACAGTGTGTTCAGTTACAACCAGAAAACATTATTTTTCTTTTGCAATTGTTTGTATTTATCGCTCTTTTTGGGGAAGGAGGTTATTGCAGTTAAACAGCTAGAAGACAAAAAAGGAAGAAATCATATTCATAATATATTATACCTAGAGGCATGCGAAATTCGATTTTGACGAAAACACAAAATATGAAATAACATACTGTAATGTTCATTATTCATGTTTCTGAAAGGTGTGAGGTGAATTTTCCTACCTGTTTTGTCACGAAATAATGCGAAATGAACTGCAAAATGCGAAATATACTATTAAACACGAAATTTACCGTTTATATACCGACGCGAAGTCTGAAGTATCCTGTGAGTTATGCAATTCACGGAAAATTGATTAGTTCTGCTTACAGCGCCTTGAATAACTTAGTGTGGAAAACAACCCAAGAAACTGGTTCCCCAGACGGATGAGAAACACTGCGATCAATGTCGGTGCTAATTTTCTTATGAAAGTAATGCGGCTTTGTTAGTTTTTGGAATATATTATGTAGATTTGTTTGTCTTGAAAGGCGGTACGTGAATTGATGGAAACAGTTATATTTGTGGAGTGATTTGCAGTCACGAAATGACATTAATTTGGAAAGAAAAGTAAAATAAAATTAATAAATAAATAGCATGTGTAACACAAGAAGAAACATCCCAAAGTGATTCCGGACGTCAGGGGTTGGATTGTGTACTAGAGTTTTATTTTTCTATGATATTAGAATATAAATAGTATCCTGAGAGATATTTCATACCGAGGCGACAAACCACAAGTGTAGCCTGGAAGCGAGCAGTCCGTAATCAATGCAGCCTTTCGAACCGTAGGGACACAAGCTCTGACTGCACCGTATCCTCAAGGAGATTTTACGCCAAAGCGACAGGCGACAAACGATACGAGGATTTCACACCAAAGCGACACGGGTCCTTCGGTCCAAGGCAACTTTCACACCGAAGCGACACATGTTGCTTGGAAACGAGCCAATCAAGATCAACATTTCACATCGTAGCAGCATGACGGGAAGCACAGGCCAGCGTTCGGTTGGTGAAATCCTCAAGCGATAAGTGTCGCGTGCCCCTTGTCGCTTTGGTGCGCAATCTCCCTAAAGCAAGACACTCATTGCATCGCGCATGCGCGAACAACAAACCACGGCAACATGTTGCAAGCTATTGAGGAAATGGACCAGTTTGAGCGACGCACAAGCGACAGAGCGACACGTGTGACTTATCGTGTCGCCTAGATCTGTTGTTGTAATGTGCGGTTTTTCGTGTCGCCTATCTGTTGTTCGCACAATTAGCAGCGAACGCTTGCCAAAAGACTGAAGGCACCATGTCGCTTGTCACTTAGTTGGGAACTCCCCCTGTAGCGCGTCGCTTCGGTCACAGCACCCTTCCTTTAAGGAGCTTTCCGACCGAAGTAACAAATAGCACGCGAATACGCCATATGAACGTGTCGTTTGCTGTTTGGACCCTCATGTGCAATGAATGCTATTTTACAGCCTGGAAGTGTGTGTCACTAGTGTGACAGTGTGATCATCCCGTGTCGCTTGTCCCATTGGTTTGAAAGTTTCCTTACACTCATGTCGATGGCACTAAGAAAGTTTTGTGGGGTTCTCCTTGTCGTTTCATGGAATCCTCATTATCATCATCGCCGCGATTAATTTAAAGCGGAAGAAAAGAGACAGTAAATATCCAAAATACAAATGCTTCAGTGTGTATATCTTTAAAAGAAATGATGATGATGATAATAATAATGAACCTAATTCATACACAAAAAATTAGTTACCAAGAGCATTCCACGCGTATTTGTTCTCCCGTATTATTAACGAAAGTATGACGATAACAGGACGTGGTCGACTGTCTAGAATGTTCGTTAATATCTTCGCGACCACTGTACCAAATATCATAGCAATTATCACATTCATAGAAATGCTTCATGTAAAAGAATCAGACGTTGCAGCGAAAACTCCATTTATTTCCATTATAAGCAGACGAATACCAAGCACCGGGTTCAACACCAGCGCCTCTAGCTGATCATTTGATTTTTTGATTTGATTTTGATTTTTAAATTGTGGGAGCGTCAGCACTTAGGCTATTTTGCTCCCGTCACATTATACGGGGGCCAGCCCCTTATCATTACAAAGAACAACTCTATCGTTGCATAATTAAAAATTAAAAATCTTAAAATGTTCTGACTTCTGTTAAAAGCTGAGGCTGTAAACGGTCACTCAGCACACATAAGGACAACAGGACAATACAAACAAAATTATATTGGCCATGGGGCCAGTCGCCAGAGCCTCGTTAGTCTTCAGTCCAGGGTGTACTAACGTGGAAGTGAGGTTGACATTTGGGTGTACTACGTGGAAGGTCACCCCTTACACCCCTCTAGCTGATCATTTTCGAGTGGAACCAGCCAGAGCGCGCAGAACTGTGCCGTTTTCCACACTACGTTATTCAAGGTGCTGTAGTTCTGCTGTAAATATTTGAGAATTAAAAATGGACCCCTTTACACAGGAATAAACTTAAGACTCTGGTAACTACATAAATGTGCTATTAGAAGGGATACGTTTATTTTGTGTAATAAGTGCAGTTTTTAAATGAAATTTAGGATTATATTCACAATTTTAAAACCAAAATGTCATCTTATATAGCACTTTTGATGTGATAATTCACCGCTATAGCACCGAAATTTTATTTTATTTACCGCTTTTGAACCCGAAATCGACTCTGTTTTTGTACCGAAATTTTGCTTTTTTTATTTACCAAATCTATGTGCCTCTAATTATACCCAATTCACAACCCCAATAAAATACAAATAACTTCCCCAATCCAATATTTAAGTATAATGGAATAACAACAATAAAGATTTATGGAAAAATGAATAATCTTAAAATACGAGATCCACCTATGATAAAAAATAACAAACCTAATATACCCTTAAATATACCTCAACTTCGTCATTTTCGGTATTTTTTGCAGATTTCTATTATATTTTAGACATTTTTGGGTTTCTTAACGGCATTTTGTTCCTCCACGGTCGTTTATTGCAATTTAGTCTATTAACTTCTTCCAAAATTCTACACCGTTCATCCCTTACTTCGGCACTAGTTCACACACAGAGAGAGAGAGAGAGAGAGAGAGAGAGAGAGAGAGAGAGAGAGAGATATGAAATGCATAACACGAAGAAAAACACTTAAGCGTTTAAAATGTTTAGACTTCAACACTTACCGTAAATTAACTGCTTCTCTACTAATGTTACAGCCTGATCTATATCTCTCTTGAAGTGTATGTTCCTTTTCGATTTGAACGTATTTTTTCCCCTCTTTCAGTGAATTTACTAGTTTGAAACAGCAATTTCAAGTTCCTTTTTCTCTGCCAATTGAAGACATATTTAGTTCATATTAATCCATTATAGAATTTGCTTTCGTGTGATACGCAACACGGTAAACCACCTTAATCACTTGTTTGTTGCTTGAACGCCAATATTTCTTCATGTATTATTACCAATTGTAAAATCTATTTCTGGGACTGTTTCAAATTATTTCTCCCAGTGAGTATGATTTGATTCCGGGGTACAATATTAAATACAGAATTATCTTCTAAAAGCTTCTAATTAAATATAGCTAAAAAACATAATCGATGGGGTCCATCTTGCCATTAGCCGAAATATTCCGAAGAAACCAAGCGCCTATTAAATTCACTTAAATATAAAGTTGACGTTGCCGGCCTCCGTGACGGAGTGGTTAGCCCAGCGCGCTAGGAAGCCAGGGATCCCGGGTTCGAATTCTGGCCTGGGCATGGATGTGTTTGTGAGACCATTCATCAATTTCATTGTATCATCTCTCTCAACCTCACCTTCGAGATTTGGCCAATAGTGTCAGAAAAGCGAAATAAAACAAACAAAATAAAATAAAGAGTAAGTTGGAGAGATTGTGGACAATTGGGGAAAATTCAACTCAACTGAAAGCTGTGTTTATTTCTGCAAATATCTCAACAAATGCAATCTTTCCTTTTATTGTTCAAGCAGTCCATTCATACCCCAGATGATCTAATCGGGTAAATTACGGAAATTTCCATAATGGCTCAAACAAGCACGGAATACAAATCGAAATTACCATACGGAAAATGACACCTTGATTACAATTTACGTACATGTGAAGTACATTCTGAGTTTTTTCCATGTTCAGTTGGCGTAACGACAACTGGCTGTACTGGCGTACAAGGCGTGACCTTTACAGATGGCAGTCAAATGTCAACCTCACTTCCCTGTAACCCCATTCTGCACGCTAACAAGGCTCTGGCGCATGGACCCACAGCCAGTACAATCCTCTGTGGGATCGTGTTGTTCTGTGTTTGTCCTTATGTGTGCTGAGTATCCCTCTACAGCTAGGGCTCTACCATATCAATATCGGTATAAATAAATATATTTCAGTGAGACGTTCGAATTGCGATTTTATAAAGTAGAAACAAGATAATCGTGTTGTTTTTAGGATAAGTAAAAAATAGGAGTTGCACAACATAATGGAGTCGCTCGGTCTGTAGTTCTCAACCAGGTCATCCACTCCTTATCGAGGACAAAAAAAAATCGAGAACGAATTGTGCTGTTGCATTCGCCATGTACAGTCACTGACACTTCTGTGTTGTAGTGATTCCACTGAAAGTCACTGGGGTTGCTACAACCCAGAAGTGTCCGCGACTGTACAAATCAATTCAAGCACACAATAATATCGGTACCGTCGATATCTTCGAGGTCGATATTTTTACATCGACGCAACGATATTTTAAACCATCGACTTAAATAGACACATCGAGCCTCAGCATCTGCAGAAAGAAGCTCAACATTGGCCAGAGGGGGCCACTCCGCGACTTGAACGTTATTGGCTAGAGCTCGTGACGTCACCAAGCGGACACGAGCGGTAGAAAGCTATGCGTAGAATGTAGCAGATGGCCCCATGAAACGCTGTGTTTTCATGCATCTTTTGATATTATACATCAAAGCTGTTAATTTAATTTGACAACAAGAGATCAAATACGCGATAGAAGAATATACTTATTCCGAAACAATGCATAGTTTATTTTTCAGACATTATTTGCTTGATACCTTGTCCCTGTAGGCTGTAGTCCACTGCCGGCTTTTCTTTCCAGCTAACCTATTGCATTTATTTTAAATGTCTAATTCTAAGGAAAGTTCTTGTCCGGGCATATTCTGATATGAATTCTTACTGAATGTCCTGGAATTTCCCTTTAATAATTTTACGTTACTTTTCAGATTCTCCAGTTGATCGCCACGATGAGGATAAATTTGTTTTTGTTATTTAGAGTCTTCTTCCACTTTTGGCTAATCGCAACGAACAGGATGAGTGATGATTAGTTTAAATTGATGAATGGACACTCGCAGCATGCACGTATCCAAGGAGGGGCTTAGGGGGCTCGAGCCCCCCGAAAGTTTTCGGTTTACACTAGATAAAATTAGGTTTTTGGTTTCTTGTGGTGTGAAATAAAATAATGTGACGATAATTTAAGGAGAGAAATAATAATCGAATCAAGCATGTATCCAAGGTGGGAATCAGGGGGCTCCAGAACCCCCTTCAGGAAATTACGCTACATAAAATTAGGTTCATGGCTTCTTGATAATGTGATGATAATTTGAGAGAAATAATTATCGAGGCAAGACACAGAATGTTCTATAACACTGTTATTGTTAATAGCGCGTTTCCAAGGTGGGATCAGGGGACTGGAGCCCCCCTTAAAATTTTTCAGTTTACACTACATAAAATTAGGTTTTTGTTTTCATGAATAGTGTGCCGATAATATAAGGAAAGAAATACTTACCAAGGCAACACGGAGAATGTTCTATAACCCTGTTGTTGATAATATTGCATTAAAACTTTTCTTGCGCTTTCGGTGTTGTCACAGCACTATGCAAAGACTTGTCAGCATTTGGAAGCTGCAAACGTAGCGCCACACGTAGGGCGATTCATTGTAATTTTTTAATCTCTGGAGAGCGCAAGAGGGAACGTTATTGAATAAGAGAAGGAGTCGAACTACTGGCAACATTAACGAATCGTTTTATCTGCGGAACGTTCTAGAAATTTTTCCAATGTTTAGCATTTAGGAATTAGGTAGTTTGTGCACTCCTTGATTCGTTAACATCGTATTTCTCCCTCTGGAATATTTACAGCGATAAGGATATGAGGGCTTGTGTAGCTGAAGCCATAAACCTTCGGGTTTGAGAATGCTGAAGAGTTAGTTACTTAAGGATAGATATAATGATGAGACTAATGAAAGAACATCTTTAACTCTCATGCAATTGTCGGAACTCCAATAAGGAACTAACAAACAGAAAGGAAACATAACGCTTCTTTAGTTTTTGAACGTCGTCCTATTATAAAAATTCGCACCTGTTAGACCGAAATAATTGATACGATTTACAGAGGCTAATAATTGAACACATTCAGATGTATATGCCAACAACAATCAAAAAACAATCTCACAGCCACTGAATACGTCCATCTACCAGGCAGGCAACAGATTTCGTAGCAAGTTTGGCTACTCATGATTGGCATATGACTTAGTATCGAATGACCAGTGACCCCTTGATTTCAGAACACATCGTAATAAAGTAATTGCGATCTAACCGAACTAGAAAATGTACTTGAATGTTGTACTTGTCCCAATGGAAGTTTATAATGAAAAATGTAAATTTTACTCTTTACGTTTTCGGTCGAAATGCGTCTACCGCACTACAAAAATCTAAGGGGGGCACATGGGGGGGGATTCAGCCCCCTAGCCTGCCAGTAGAGCCGTCCCTGCTTGTAGTCAAGGGGTCCCGGGTTCCATACCCGGTGTAGGTACATAGTTGTTCGGATCCCACTTTAAACTGTAGGTCCAGTCCCAATTAGCCTTTCTGTGCAAAAAACACCAAGCAACACAAATATGAAATATTAAATCTAGTTTTTTATTTTTATTTGGTTTATTTTACTTCACTTTTCTGCCACTTTTGGCTAATTGCGAAGATGGGGATGAGTCATGATGATGAAATTGATGAATGGACACTCACAAACATCCATACCCAGGCCTGGATTCGAACCTGGGACCCTTGGCGCCGTAGCGCGATGTGCTAACCACTCTGCCACGGATGCCGGCTATTAAATCTACGTGAAAAGAGTTTCTGCAGTATGTTTGAGTTGGGTCAAACAAATTTCATAATGTGTATTCTCGCGACATGTATTCAAATGTGTACTAATACAGGGCTATAGCCTACCTACCGACTGCCGGCCTCACTTCCACCTGCCGAGGTGGGAGATAATCCAACCTGTTACTAGATGATGTGTGGTCAGCGCGACGACTCCCCAGTCATTTTTGTAAGTTTCCATGACCGCATTACGATACTCATTCGTAGCTCTCCAATTTCCTCACGATGGTGGGTGGCCACCGGTCCAATACACAGTCCGAAACCTCAGAAGGAAAGTTGTTACGCTTCCCCTAGGAGACTTGAACCTGCGCGTTCCGTAGCCAGAGCCCAAAGCATGACGTCTTAGTTCGAACGGCCACGGTGTGCGACTAAATATGCACTAAGTTTTAAAAGCAAAAGTACCTTCTGCGCGTTGTAACATGCCATGAATGAATATAGGGTTTAAGATTCACAATCTCGACCATTTATGAAGGTGGTGTTAGCATCTCGTTCCGGGCCCCAAAATACTATTTTTTTATACCCCTTGTGAACCTCAAAGCAGTTTTCATGCAAGGACGTTGCTGAGAAATTCCCTCTCGAGACCAACCACCCTGGGAACAGAATCCTCGTCTTCAGCTTGACAGTCAGACTATTTACCGACTGAACCAACGAGGCTTTTTGAAGCACATATAAAAGAAATTAAAGAACAATTTCTCAACAAACGCACATAAAGTAAAGTAACACAGTGCAATTGTTAATTATTGTTCGCTACCTACGAGATTTTCAAAGTATTATTTTCGTGGGCAATGTTTCAACTTCCAAGCTAATAAATCTTATCTTGCCCTCAATATTCAATGAAGCAATACTTAGAAACTGAGTTCCGATTGTGCAATGTTTTTTGAAAGTTTGCGTACATGATGATACGGAAGGCGAGTGTGGAAGTAAGGCCAGAGGCGTAACCAGGAATTTTTGTCTGGAGGGGGCAAGTACCAGAATAAACCCACCAATAATAATAATGATAATAATAACAACATTAATAATGACATTATTATTACTAGTGGTAGTAGTAGTAGTATCAAAGACGTTATTATCCTCATAAATTACGCAAAAAGGGGCTAGATGTCTGTGCTAAAGCATTTGTTTGGAACAAACGATTTGAAATATTTTTTCAACACCATAAATTTTACATTAGCTAATAATTGAAAACAAGCACAAACTGTATTATTGAATGGCAGAAAATGAATGATAAATCCATGCCGAAGATATTGTTTTGTACATAAAACATGTACAACATATGTTTTACACATATGCAACATGGAGCGACATAAAATAAGAAAATACATATGCAAGATGCTAACACTAAGTTATGTACGTATTCAAAGTTTATTCAATACATATATACAAAACGTATTATTTGCATACGTTACATTACAGAAAACAAATATATTGCGAGCGAAGGGAAAAATAAAATTTTTAGATCCAATTTTTACAATTTAAAACAATATTGATTTTATAGGGAGCAAATAATATCACATGGCGCCAAGGCATTCCCTCTTTCACAACTTTTTTAAAATTTAGATCATTTGGCGTCCATGGCCGACTCCCGCCGCTTCCTATCTACGGCTCTGAACTTGACGAGACTGAGAAAGCGAGCAAGCAAGCGAAGCGAGCAAGAAAATTTTACGAAATGTATTTTTATTTGTATAAAATTTGAAATAGAACGGGGCAATTGCTCCTCTGTGCCCCCTGCAGGTGCCTTTGGCTATCAATATTTGCCCCTCCTAGAATTTACTTCCCTCGAAGGTTGGGGGGCAATGTCCCTGCCTCCACCTGTGGTTGCACCACTGAGTAAGTCCGAAATTTGGAGGAACAAATTGAATCAATCCTGCTACAGCAACTTGTTTTTTGGGAAGCAATGATCACTTTATTCCAGGAAATTTTCTTCTATTATTATTGCACGTGGCAAGAGCACAAACAGGCTGATTTGTTCTCATTCTACCGGCATTCAAGAAAAGATGTGTATAAGTAAATAATCGACCCATTTATCTCAGGCTTCCATATACGCTAACGAAGTAAGTTCCATTCTGTCCTCTTAATGACGTCATAGCGCGCACAGAATCATGGGAAAAAATCTCGGAACCTCGGGAATGGCATACCTTATAAAGGTACCTTGAACATTGGCAATTGCATATCAACTCCAGTAGAGCCGATATTGAGAATGCGTTGAACCCTACTTCCACATCCCCGTTGTGCCCTCATGGTATGACGCAGTATACACGAGAAAGAGGTTTTTCCTGTTCACTTTAACTGTGGACCGAATGGATACAAGTCGGTGTTCCTACACACTACTAGAATATCTTAGCACTAATGAATTAAGAACAGAAAAAGGGCACTTTTCTTTAACTTTTCCGTCTCGTTTTTACTGTATATTAAATAGTACTCGTACAAAGGGACATAACCATCAAATCAAATACAGAGCCCTGTGTATATCTAATTTAATTTACTTATTATCTAACGAGTCCACAACCAGCCTTCTGTTCTGGAGTCACCTGTGTTACCTGTGACGGGAGTCCTGTGGATGCCCACCTTTAATGTATTGATCGAATGGAACAGCCAACGAACGACACATGCACAACACACTTTCACAGAACGCAAGCAGGTTAAACAAATTCGCGAGCAGTGTTCTGAAACCCCAGATGATGTCTTCAAATTTAATCCGATTGTAGGAGAGAAAATACAGGGAAAGTCGAAAATGAATCAAACCAATAAAAGTTAGTGGTGCAACAAACTGTATAAATTTATCTACAACAGCACGAGGTGAGCTTTCCACCTACATACTATTTATTGGACTTATAGATTTACATTTGGCGGTTTGTGTCCATAATACTTACCTATCCGTGTACATAAATAGATTTAACGATGATACTTAGGCTATGTTAGATCCATTTCTTATTTTTAAACGAATAAACACATCTGCTTGATCTGTGATGTAAAATAATTTCTCTGTTTCATAATTTTAAATTAACATTTTCTGTTTGTTTAGGTTCGTGATTTAATGACTAACACTTTTTTCATTTTAAGAATCAAATATATTATTCCGTGGTCAGTTACTAAGAAATTATAGGCATTTTTAGTAAAGTGAAAAAAGTGCTCCCCTGTGCATAGCACTACGCCATGAAGGCGTATAGGGGGTGTGGGGGTAACGCCCCACACTTTCTAGATCCGGTCGTGAGTGGGGGTGATGTGATCAGCATCACGCCCCTGACCGCCTTTACCCCCCAGGGTTTCCCCCAGGTACCCATGTTATTCGACGCTGGGTGGGCGCCGGGGCCGCTTCCATCGTTAGAAAAGTTCCCGGATTTGAACCGGCCGGGGATCGAATCCGGGACCTTTAGCATGGTAGTCAGACGCGTTACCGACTGAGCCACCGCGGCATTTTTAGTAATAATGCTTTTTTAACGTTGATTTAATCCCGTTTCAAATATAATATTTATTATCATATAATAATTACCTAATTACCAAACATGTAAAAAGTATAAAAATCTTGAAGTTAAAATTTGATCAACATCTTGTTTGTAACACTGATTTATAAATACCGTGGATTTTTTTTCAATAGAACAGTTCTTTGTTGGAAATTCAGACTTGGTCAATAGACTTTGGTTTACGCAATCTGAGTTTCTATTTTTTTGTCCATATAGGTTTATTGGTACTGGACCTACAGTTTATAATTAGATCCGACCACCGTGTGCCACCACAGGACCATTTTAGTACAAGGCGGCGATATTTCATTATGTCATCGGGGAGCCCCTTACACAATCCGAGCCTGGTCATTTCTGTATCACTGTACAACTCAAAGTAACATGGGCATGTGTCGAATTACACTTTTTAAGACAAAACCCATAAAGAAATATTTTAAGAAACTATGATCTTCACTGAAATAAATAGTGACATTAGGGACAACCTGCGCTTGACTAACTTTTCAAGCTTTCTCCTTGAGACGGCATATGAGTATGGTGGGTATGTGTGGCGAATTAACTTATTTTGTTGCACGACCTTCATTGAAAGGGATGGTGACTTTAGGGACAACCTGTACTTGACTAGCCTTTAGGCTTTCTCCTTGACTCGGAGGTCTAGATCAAGTTTTACGCTCCCGAGACGAGGTTTACGAGATCGTATAAACAGCAGCTATAAATAAAATAGGAATTACGTATAAAATCTTTCAGATCCTATACTATCAAACACACGTTTCGGTCTCACCAAAGAAAGTGGAAACATGGTGGCCGCCTTGCCCGTAAAGTCTTAGAAGCCAAAATAACAAGGCCGTTTCAGCCGACAAACGTTCCCAGTGACCGTGGTGGTATTTTTCAAACACAATCAATACGTTATGCCTTCAGCATAACTTTCGAATCCATCGAGAACATTCAGCATTTGCTACAAACCTGCAATTTAAGGGTGAATATCTTCAGTAACCAACGGCAAAGTCTTGCACGGTACAATCTCAAGTTACTTTCTCAACTAAGGGAAGTTAAGGAAGCTTTACAAGATGTTTCAACTTCAGCTAAACTATTCCTTGCTACAAAATGTCACACATAAGCAGAAGCAAACATTAATTAAATTTATATCAAAGTAATTGAAGCAGTAAATAAATTTAAAAATGTATCTAACTAATTCCACGCCTAGCGACTACTATAGCAGTAAAACTGTGGTCTATGAGGGGTCCACATGAAGCGTCTGCTAGTCGTTAGGTTGACGAAAAGTGAAAATGTCCTTGAGATATCGCCAAACTCACCATGCCTTGGAGCTATTTGATAATACATGGGGAGTTTCAAAGTGTGGATTGAATTTTTGTTAATTTCTTGACTCATGAAATCTTAAATATGTAATTCATACAAGGACAAATTTAGAGACAGAGGGGTCCAACAACCTGTTTGGTATTCAATAAATAATTCATTTAAAATTGTTCTCGACATTAATTCCTTTGTTGGGACAGCTATTTTTATGCAAATTTTAGTTACCTTGACCAGAAAAAATACTTAATGAATACTTCCGATCACATCTCTATTCGTGTGCCATCTTTTTACCTGTTCATGCAATAACAATAAGTATTATTGACCAATGATAAAAATACAACATTAATCATATTAACCTATTAATTATAAACTTTATTATTATTATCATTATAATTATAACATGTGAGGCACTTGGAACGGATCCATCCCGAAATGTTCTAGATATGTGCCTGTTCATAGACGTTAAGATATTATTCTTTTCAACAGACAAACAGATGGGACAGTAAATAAATCAGGCATTGTGGGCCTGCCTGATGCCGTTGTGGTAACGTCACCGCCTTGTAATCAAGGGGTCCTGGGCTCGATACCTGGTGGAGGCACATAGTGGTTCGGATTCCACTTTAAACTGTAGGTCTAGTCTCGATTATCCAAACTCATATACTACAACCGAGTACGAACCATACCTTGCATTAACAACTCGCATCGTACCTAGATCAAGCGCTCCAGCAGCGAAGTTCTCGCAATCAGGAGGAAAAAACGTCTTCATCGCTCGGTGTCCTTCAGAAGCCTTAAATCTCGGAACACCTCTGCCTCGACCTTCTTTTCTGCTTAGATTTATTTGATATTAATTCTTTACCCTGTTGCTTCCCAGTTTTTAATGACGAAGACAATTGTCAGGATGCAACGAGAAACGAAGCCTGAGAAGGAGGAGGACGAAAAAAATTTCATTTAGCGAGTCTCGTTGTTTCCTCTGAGGAATCCAGCAATTACAGAGAACAGCAATCACTGTAAATTGGATTGTGAGGATGAGACGGGGTGAGGGGGGAGTTGGAGCCGCAAAGCAGAAAAATCTTTTTATTATTATTCCGTTTCGAGAAATCTTCACTTCTTAATTAATCAAAGTGACAGATTTTTAAGAAAAATTTCAGCTTCTGAAACAGGTTTTGCCTCTCCTGCTGCAAGCTTCAGGCGCTATATTTTTTGTTGTAAAGGAGCGGGATATAACATTTGTTGGACAAATGTTTGGGCACCTTATTTCTTCATACCGTTCCCATGACTCAACACCAATATGGAAGCAGAGTCGTGGACGGGAGAGATCTAGCTTTACTCAAGGTTTGAGCAAAGGAACAAGTTCATGCATAAAGTAATCTGCAGTTGTGTGGGTGCACGATGGAAAGAAACTGGCAAACAGAAAACATATTCACAAATTACGCCAATGGCTACACCCCCATTGGTTCGATCCCCCGTTCTATAAGGTAGAACGCTACGATTACAAGGTGACGAATTACAAGGTACAGTACACATTTATTTCTACCCGTTTTGTTGTTAAGTATTTTAAAAAGTCAGCGAGACAATGAGGTACCAGAACGTTTGTGTAAATTCACTTTATACTCAGGTACACACAGATAACAAAATGCATCAAATCCACTTGGTACACTAAAGCGTGTTTTTTTTTTTTTGGCTGTGAAACAGGTTTAGAGTTCGATGCATGTCGTTTGTAAACGTAACGCTAAAGTACATCATATGATGCAAGTTTGTATATATTTTTATGTCGAGCTGTACTGTAATGCATCAATGTATGTATTTTTATGCGCTTTCCAGCATCTTTCTCGATGATGCACTTAAACATTTGGTTTCAGTTACAGACACTTTGCATTTTTTTGGATTATCTGATAACTAGCTAACTAACTTTCTAGCGTTCATAAACCCGAAGGTTTGTGGCTGCAGCAACACAAGCCTTCCATCTGTCCCTATCCTGGGCAAGCTCAATCCAATCTTTTCCATCCTTACAGATTTCCTTTAGATCCATCTCAACGCCATGTCTCCATCTTCGACTTGGCATTCCTACAGGTCTCTTACCAATAAAAATCCTGTAAACTCTTCTTCATCTCATGCATTTACTTTTCTGTGTATAGGCTAATCGGGACTGGACCTATAGTAAAGCGAGATCAGAACCACTGCACGATGTGCCATCGCCGGGAATAGAACTCTGGATTGTTTGATTACAAGGCGAGAGCAGTGGCGGCGATTGGGTTCCAAAACTAGGGTTGGCAAGGTGTCAAAACTGGGGGGCAAAGACAGTTTTCTTTCCTTCGTAGATAAGGTTTAGCACAGTGCGGGGGCAAAAGTGCCAAAAAATGTGGTCAACTCCCCCTCGCCCCCCCCCAATCGCCGCCACTTAGCGAGAGCATAAGCTATAAGCGACCACAAACAAACAAACAAAAAAACTTTTGCCAAAAACCTTCGCGCATCTTCCCCTCCATCCGTTCAACTCGGGCGATAAGGATGCTCCACTCTTCCAAGCGCAGGTCCTCTTGCCTCTGGTCCCACTACAGTTAATGGAATCATCCTTGAACATGGTGAGGGAAGCATATTATGCCAGAATCACACGAGGCTACGTTACCTGCGGATTTTCTGTTTGGATTTGGACTAGTTGTGTGGTACTGGCTCATCTGCTAGTTCTCGTCTCTCGCGTTACTTGTTGCCGTACTTGTTGGTATACTTTTGTTCCGACAAGGCATTGCGGAGAGCAGACAAAAAAAATGGACGAGCGATTTGAAGACCGTTGTAGGAGAATAGCCACTGGTGTTGTTAAAAATTAAAATTAAAAGGAAAGTATGGGCTAGAAATTGGCTCCAAAGAAAATAAGGCAACCAATGTGTACTCTTTAATGAACTCATACATGACATTCGCAGCATTCATTTAAAATAAGTAAAATATTTTGCTCAACTAAATATGTCAAATATTTAATACACTGGTAATACTCATTTTCATAATCGGCTAATCACATTTATAGTGTACAAATCTCATCGCCTTGGCAAAATTCCTAAATATTCATGAACACGAATGCACATCATCTGTGTTACTTTTTCATTCATCGAGCATCGAGCAAAAACAACCAACACTCGGAAACCACAGACAAAAAAATATCCCTTGCCAACTCAAGAGATTATATTCACATGACCAAACCTCCGCTCTGATTGGCTGTTCCACAGAATCAAGCAGAGAAAGCCAGTTGCAATTACAACTCTGTCTAGTCGTCAAAACCAGTTCAGCAGCCAGCCCATCATTCCCTAGCCAGGTAGCCAGTCCAGCGCCAACCAGAGCATTCGTACTGGAAATCCAGTACTGTGTTATTCGGCCTTTACTCTGCCTCCCCTGGCCAACTGGTAACCCAGAGAAGAACGTTCCCTCCCCCTCCCAACAGCTAAATCGCAATCCACAAGCACAGCACCGCAAGCACGGTGGGAAGCTTCATCATGTTCTGGCAACCTTAAAGATCACGTGGAAGGGGGGACGGAAAAAACGCCGACTGCACAAGGCGGTTTTTCCAAAACCAGAAGACTTGGAGTCACGTCTTGTTCCAGCATCCTCCAGGTATAATTCCATTAATCAGGGCCGCAAGTTGATAATGAGGTTACATTTCTCCCGGGGACCTCGACTCCTAACTCCAAGTTAGTGCTCTTTGCTAATTGTGGGCCAGGCGACGCCGGGGCACGAAGGGGGGAAACGAATGTCAAAGCCCTCCTCGGCAGAAACACAGGCCGGGTAATCAAAAGCTCATTTGCAAATTCAGCAGTAGCGAATGCGCTTGGAAAACTTGTACGGGTCTCGCTCGGCCTTGGTAAGCAGATGCCCATAGATGCAATTTCATGTCACTGACTGAAAATATTATACTCAATCAAGGTCCCTCTTCATTTTTCCACACTAAATTCCCTGGTTTTTGCTGGTATTTTCAAATAACGGTCCAGACCTTTCTGCAATGCTTTCTACTAAGTGGTATATGAAGAAGATGGTGTAGTGCTCGGTTCGTTTGTGCTCCGTAATTTTCAAGAAATTTAAACTGTACCTGCCACTCTAATACAGAAATATGTGGTCGCGGTTACGCAGTAAGTACTGAACATTGTATATTCTGCAAGAACTAAGAAATATACCGCGTGAGGCACCTAAAAGTACCACCTGAAATAGCGAAGAAACCAGAAACAGTAGCGATGTGAGGTTTGCGGGAAACAATAATATCAAATGGGGCTCGTAAATCGGAGGTATGGGGTGGGTCGAAAAATATCGACAAATGGGGCATCTGGAGCAAAGTCATATTTTTTTTAAATGGAACGATATACAATAACATGCATAATATAAAAGAGCACACGCAGAGAAACACAACGCCGTTGGTCTCATGCATCTACTGCACATAGGAACGAAGAAATGGCCATGTGAAAATATGTAAACAAACTAACAAGTGGCCCACTTGACCGTCAGTACCACGGCATGTAAGACTTATCAGGTGCCTGACAGAACTGCCTTTACGCAGAGCAAGTTTTGATAGCAGGTCCACGAGATCGTGTTAGTTCATAGCAAGCAGTCGTAGTGGTAAGAGCGAAGATTATGGTATTCACAAACATAGAAAAAGCGGACATGATCCTGATTTATGGGGAATGCCGAAAGAATGCCTCAGAAGCCTACCGTGTGTACGCAGAGAGATATCCGGACAGACGACAGCCATCTCGACGTCTGTTTGGTAAGTTATTTATTAAATTAAGAGACACCGGAAGTGTAACACAACGAGCACGTGTGCGGAACAAGCCAACTACAGGTGAGGCAGGTGCAACAAATGTTCTCGCCGCTGTTGCTGTGAATCCGCACGTTAGCTCCCGTGAAATTGCCAGGGATGCTGGGATGAGTCAGTGAAGTGTATTGCGCATTCTGCACACACACAAGTTTCACCCATATCATATCTCCCTCCATCAGGAACTTCACGGGAATGATTTTGTGGACCGTGTTCGGTTTTGCACATGGATGTTACGACCCGATTTGTCACGTATCCTCTTCACTGACGAGGCAACTTTTACCAATCATGGAAATGTCAACCTAAGGAACATGCACTATTGGTCGGTGACAAATCCACATTGGCTTCGCCAAGTGGAACGCCAGCGCCCATGGAGTGTGAACGTGTGTGAGTGTGTTGGCCCTTTTTTTATACAAGGGACACTGAATGCTAACCGACCACATACAGTTTTTACAACATGAACTGCCTGTACTATTGGAGGACATACCACTTCAGACAAGGAGGGAAATGTGGTACCAACATGACGGGTGCCCAGCTCACAGTGCAAGACGCGCTACAGAATGTGTGGAAAATACATTTCCAAATCGTTGGATTGGACGTGGAGGGCCTGTCAAATGGCCGGCTCGTTCCCCAGATTTGTCACACTGTCATGGTCATTTTCATTACGCTGTAACACTGTCAAATACATGGTGCTGACGATGTCTACTGTATTTTTTCTTCCTTTAACACGTTCTGTCTTCATCTTGTCCAATGGCTTCAGACATCTCATACTTGTACATGCCGTGGTACTGACGGTCAAGTGGGCCACTTGTTAGTTTGTTTACATATTTTCACATGGCCATATCTTCGTTCATATGTGCAGTAGATGCATGAGACCAACGGCGTTGTGTTTCTCTGCGTGTGCTCTTTTATATTATGCATGTTATTGTATATCGTTCCATTAAAAAAAATATGACTTTGCTCCAGATGCCCCATTTGTCGATATTTTTCGACCCACCCCATACCTCCGATTTACGAGCCCCATTTGATATTATTGTTTCCCGCAAACCTCACATCGCTACTGTTTCTGGTTTCTTCGCTATTTCAGGTGGTACTTTTAGGTGCCTCACAAGGTATACTATATAATGTAATTAATCTTATATATTTGCACCGCAACACAATGTAAACAAACAACAAGGCTAGAAAGCTATGGTAGAACGTCAACTCTTTTATACAGCGTTCTTGGAGCACAGAATCGATAAGCGAAAATGAGTGTGTGTGTAGAGTGTTCAAAACCTGTTCCTCGACAGGACATAGCCTCCAAAATACAGTGCAACGATTGTTTTACTTGGCATCACGTAAAATGTGTTCAATTAAAGGAAGCGGACGTGGAATTTATGAAATCTTCAAATCAACTCTGGCGATGTACAAGTTGCCAGAAAACGAGACGACACAGTTTACACACTGACAAAGTTTCAGACACCTCGGAATCTGAATCTGTATTCCCGACCCTCATGGATGTTTACAAACTGCTGCTTGGATTGAAGAAAGAAGTTGCCGAGACAAGGAAGAGTAACGAGGAAATCGAACGAGAGTTAGGAAAATCCTTAGACTTAGACCATCAGAAATTAGATGAAAATAATTATCAAATGTTAAAGTAAAAATTATTATTATTATTATTATTATTAAAAAAACAATCGGAAAGTATTGCCGCTTGTGTCGGGAAGGTTGAACAATTGAAGGAAGAAAATATGTTGTTAAGAAAGCAACTAGCAGATATGCAGTTACAATTAGATGACTTAGAACAATATGGAAGGCGTAACACGTTGGAAATATATGAAAATACTCATGATGTTGTAAAAAATGTGGGAGTGGCCTTGAATGTGAATGTAGATTACAATATGATTGATGTTTGTCACAGATTGAAAAGACTCCCTCATCAAAAATCAGGTGGAATAATTGTAAAATGTGTTAGGCGTACTGACAAGGAAAACTTTTTGGCAAAACGCAAGGTAAAAATAAACTTGATTTGTACTCATTTAGGATACATGAGTAATGAAATTATCTATATTAATCAAAGCCTTACACCTTATCGAAAAGGGCCTCCCCCATGGCGCAGTGGTAGCGTCATTGCCTTGTAATCAAGGGGTCCCGGGTTCGATACCCGGTGGAGGCACAAGTGGTTCGGATCCCACTTTAAACTGTAGGTCCAGTCCCGATTAGCCTTACTGCGCATAAAGTGGACTTAAAACAACAAATCAAACCAAACCAAACCTTATCGAAAGATTGTGTATGGGAAAGCCAGAAAAATTAAGCACGAAAGAAAGTTCAGGGAATATAAAATTAAGGAAAAAAGAGGACGATAGGGATGTACATGTACTAAAGACGATTGAAGATGTAAATAACCTATAATATTATAAATGGCTACTTCAGATGAGATTACAATTTACTATCAAAATGTAAGAGGCTTGTGTACAAAAACCCAAGAATGCTATATAAATGTTATCTCAAATCGGTACAACACTATACTCATTACAGAAACATGGTTACATCAGGGTATACATGATGGTGAACTGTTTAATGGGAAATATAAAGTTTATCGGCATGACAAACCGGTTAAAAATAGGGGAGGAGGAGTTGCCATTGCAGTTAGGGAAGGTATTATTTCTAAGCACATAAAGTTAGATGACAACCTTGATTTATGTTGTGTAAAAGTAACCATATGTAACATAATATATATTATTGCTGTTGTATACATTACACCTGGTTCTAATGTAGACAAATATGCAGCTTTTTATAGGAGCAAGGAGTATAGGAGAAGACCATGAAGAAATCCAAAACAATAATCTTATTATTATTGGTGACTTCAACCTTCCATTAATTATAGATTCAAATTATAGGTTACAAAATGGAGGAAGTTGTTAGATGACTTTTTGCCTTCTTAACTTACAATCGATTAATACTATTAAAAATAGTAATAATAGAACACTAACACTAAAAATAACATTTCAGTTTATAGAGAAGAATCACCTCTTGTTAAAGAGGACAAGCATCACCCTGCTTTAATAAGTAATATGAGCATAAGGAAACTAACAAATACTTTAAAAAATTATAACACTTTTGTGTACAAATTTTTGAAAAGCAAATTTTCTGAAAATCTATGAGTCATTTCGGCACACTGACTGGACCTTCTTCAGTAGTCTCAGAAACGTAGAGGAAGCGTTAAGCCAATTTTAGGATGTAGTAAATACGGTATTCGAAGCATCAATTCCAAAAAAGAAAGCTTACGTAAATAATAAATACCCTTGCTGGTTTACGAAAGAAATTGTTGAGATATTGAAGTTGAAAGAGTATCACAGAAAACGTATGAAACATGCAGAGGAGAGTAAATTATTTTATGAGGAAACCAGGAAAAAGTCAAAATCGTTGATAAATAAAGCTTATTTTAATTATACTACGGAAATGGAGGAGAATATCAAACATGATACACGCTCTTTTTGGAAATTTGTTCAAAACAAAAAGGATAAAAATAGACACAGTAATAGTGCTATGGTTTTCAATGGGAAAGTTTTCGATACTAGTGAGGATATTGTAGATACCTTTGCACACTACTTTAAATCTGTTTATACGGATTCCCCTAGTTCATATAGTGTCAGGAATCGATGAGTTACGAGTTCCACATTCATTATGTATTGAAAAAAATACTGAATGCGAGCTTAATAATGCCATCAAGAAATTGAAACCTAAAAAAGCAGCAGGTCCAGATGGCATTCCGCCTTACGTATTAAAGGGATGTGCCGAGGTATTGAAAAAACCTTTACTGCTGATATTTAATTTAATATTGGAATTATATACCTTTCCAAATATGTGGAAATTAACAATGCCCAATCTTGAAATCTGGAGATAGTAGTAACATGGAAAATTATAGACCAGTTGCAATCCTCAGTGCTCCCGTTAAAGTACTAGAACAAATTCTACATACTAGAATTTTTAATCATGTAAAAAGTTACATAAATAGTAGCCAACATGGATTCTTTACTCATAGATCCACTGTAACAAATTTAGTAAATTTCATTCAAGATATTTATAATGTAATTCATAATCGGTCAAGTGTTCACACTATTTACATGGATTTCTCCAAAGCTTTTGATACATTAAATCAAGATGCATTATTATGTAAACTTACAAACTTTGGTTTTACGAGTGACATGTTATCTCTCATTATTTCGTATCTTCACAATAGGGAACAATATGTGACTTACAAACAATCAGATTCACATCAATACGTTGTAAATTCTGGAGTCCTCCAAGGTTCGAACCTTGGTCCACTTCTGTTTATTATATTTATAAACGATTTGCCACATAAACTTGAGCACTCCAAACTTCTCATCTACGCAGACGATGTTAAACTGTATAAAGAAATTAATTGTACTCAAGATATGTTAGATCTTCAGAATGATATAAATGTACTCTATGATTGGAGTATAGATAACGATCTAAGGTTTAATATTAAAAAAATGTAGCTTTATTGTATTTTCGATGAAAAAACACCCATATGAGTATTCATACAGAATTAGTAATGAAAAGCTGGAAAAAGTGTACTCTGTCAAAGATCTTGGTGTTGTTGATTGTAATTTATCCTTTGAGGAACATATCTCGAATATTATCAAGGATGCATATAGACGACTAGGATTTCTCATACGAAGCTCAAAGAGCCTAAACAATTTAAATGTCATTATACTATTGTATAAGAAGTAAACTCGAATATGCGTCGGTTGTATGGTCTCCTGGGTTTATATCTTATAAAAATAGAATAGAGCAAATTCAAAAAAGATTTCTACGGTACTTATACTACAAGTAGAATCAAGTACCTGCTTACGAGATGAAATTATCTTATAAGTACTTATTGAAAGAGTTTTGTTATGTAAGCCTCAGTATTAGGAGAGAATTAGCACAACAAACTTTTCTTTACAAAACAGTAAATGGAATACTGGATAATACGTAGTAACTTTCATCAGTTTAAATTTAATACTAGAAAATTTAATCTTCGGATGCGACACCATTTCCTCTGTGATATCCCGAGAACAGAAAAATACAAATCATCACCTTTATTCAGACTTTGTTCTGCATATAATAATATTTCTACAAAGCATGAAAATCTGGATTTTAGTCTGCCACTTTCCTTGTATCTAAAAACATTAAAACCAATTTTTGAAAAAGACTAGATATACATATGTGAATCCATTCTACTGTGTATTATTTTCTACTGTACTGTGCATTATTTTCCATTATTCTGAAATTATTTTACCTTCTATGCTATTTCTTTATTATTATTTTTATTTTTTCCGTTCAATACTATGTAAAGGCTATGTTCTGAACAATGAATATATATGTATATGTTTCTTTCCTGTAGTACTTCACTTATTATCTTGTGTGTATAAATGCGTTTGTGTATGTGTGTTTATATGTAATCTACACTCTTATATGTTTATTATATCAATATATGTAAGCTTTCCTGTAAGTGGAGATTCTCTCTGTAGGAAGCAAACAAATAAATAAATAAATAAATATACATTATGCTCAGACTTCAAATTTGCATGCTAATCAAATAACGAGGTTTATTTAACATTGCTGAAAATAAATTTGGAAAAATGAAATATAAAGCTAAAATATCGAATTTCAATGACTTTTTCACTTCTTATACAGTATGGCCACAAAGTGGGCGTACCCCTGGGTTTTCGTCGGAAAGTATGTTTAATTGTTGATTTGCAATCGTTCGACCATGATGAAACAAACACATGAAACTTGATTTAAAGTGCAATCCGTATCATCCTTGTCACGTTAATGAACACTCTGATGCTGATAGGACGTGACGCCGGAATATCTCCGCAAAACATCTGCCAGGACATGGCGCAGAATTCAGCTGTGCTACGAACATAATGGTATCCATACCGATGTCCTGGACAAGTGAACTATCAGGTACGTGATCATATCGCTATAACAACAACAACCACTGTAGTATCGGAAACAAAAGGGGGTACGCCCACTTTGTGACCTCCCTGTAGATTTCCAGGATTTGCAAGCCAGTAGGAACTAGATAATACTTGATTAAACTAGTCTGCAAACAGGGCCAGATGGAACAAATCATGCAGGTTATTATTTTGTACGCAAAGAAAACTGTACGTACTAAATACTTCCATGACACACATACTCACACAATATTTTATGTGGAGGTAGTATTCTGACTATTTGCATCTATATATTTTATTCCACAGTACAATATCCCCCATTTTACTGTGCTGCCGCAGGCAAAGGTGGATTGATTTTGTGTTTCAAGTCCACTTTATGCACAGTAAGGCTAAAGAGGACTGGACCTACAGTTTAAAGTGGGACCCGAACCACTATGAGCCTCCACCAGGTATCGAACCCGGGACCCCTTAATTACAACACAGCAAAAGGAATCCACACTATTTTATATCGCCTTTCTGCCACGTCTAGCTAATTGATAAGATGAAGATGATGAAATTGATGAAGGACCACCCACGAAGAACACCCTCCTCCAGGCCTGGATTCGAACATAGGACCTCAAGATATGTGTGTCAATTGACATATTTTCGGTTCTGTATGTGGTAAACTAACCTGATTACTTGCTGAAACCATGTTTTGTGCTGAGTTCATAAGGAAGGAATCTATTATTCTTGTTCGAAATTATTAATGTCGATGGTAATTATTAAATATGATCGTTCTCTAAGTGCATTTGGTGGTTCAGGGGATCCATAGACACGCAATTACGAAATTCTACGAGGAAACCTTGATGAGGTTAAGATTTTATTAACGGACAGGCGGTCAAACGAAATCCAACCACTTAAGTAATTACGAATCAGTGTGGAGAGAGTAAAGGGGAAACTGACTTACTCTGTGAAATCTAAAACTAGGAATAACCGGTAGCCTTCGAAGGACGAAAAGAGCTTCCATAAAAAATTTAAAAAAGAAGTTAATTCATCAAGTCATTAAGATTTATACTTTCTTTTGGTTTCTGTTAACTCAGATTCTATCAAATTAACATTAATCTCTTCAAAGGGCTGCATGACGTCATACGAGAGGTTTGTTAATTACACTGGGGCTTCAGCGAATTCAGAAGCCAATTAGTGCACTGATAATGCCTAACTGATGATGTACTTTTCTTCTTGTACGCTACGATATTTTTTATTTTACCGAGCGAGTTCGGTTTTTCAATGGTTTCGCTTTACAGCACGTTTTCTTTACTTCAGACCTCTTCTATTCATTGTATACTCCTTGCCATACTTAGACGTCCCCTCTCCATCCTCTTACCTGAAGAAAATGGCAATTTTGAACTTCTCGTCACTCTTGCCACATCCTTTTCGCCCTATAGGAAGAAGGGCCAAATGTTCACTGGCGCCAATCTCCTGACCCTTCACTGGGTAGAGATGGTATTGAGACAAGACTCGGTATCGTCTTGCAATTCGATACGAGACCCTTCGAGATGATAGAAACAACTGGTGTCGTTCGAGACGTCACTTTACTAGGTGACTTCTTCAGACAAACCAACAAATATTTAATTATTTATAGAGAAGTTATATATTATGTACAGAACAACTGCAAAGTCACTTCATTATTGGTAATTGTGAACATTTACTGTGCGTTTGCATATAGTATATTCAGGATAAAACTACGATTTTCAACGAGGCGGCAAGCAAAAGATAAAAAAAAGTCAAGAAAAGTTATTAGCCTTAATAACCTCCATAAGCTGTGAAAGTTTGTACAGAGGCACGTTGTATTTACAATACATATTTCGAGACCACTATTTCGATGGCATCCCTAATCGATTGATTTCATTGATTTAGTTTATATTACTTCGCTTTACTGCCACATTGTGGTAATCGCGAAGATGAGGATGAATGATGAGATAAATGAAGAGACAATCACAAACATATGGGGGCGACAACACAAGCCCCTCAGAGCATTATACATGAGTCTAGATGCCAGAGTCTCGCTAGTGTGCAAAATACAGTCCATGTAGGTTTGTGACCACCAATTTAATCTTTTCACCTTTCATCCACTCTTCGCGATTACCTAAAGTTGTAGAAAAGCGACCTAAAATAAGACAAATTAGAAATAAAATCTAACAAAATAGATTCGAACTATCGCACTGGGTTGTCCAACCTAGAAAACCACTCTATCCCGCGGAAAACATGGACCGTAGCAATTATGATTGAAATTTGATTCTGGGCACAATGCAACGGGAAACAGGCCATATTATGAACGGTATGGAATATGGCACACGTGTGAAAATACATTGGGAAGGTAAATTGAATGGAATTTATGAACTGGTACGGGCAAAATTAAAATATTCTGCAGGGGAATGCTCCTGAATAGAAAACCACTCACGTCCCAATCATCCCCACTCATGTACCGCACGGAATGATTGAAAATATACGTTTAATTGGTATATTTACGACCGGAACACTCCACCTAATGGGTCGTGAACTACGGTTGATGAAATGCAGAGAAAAACAAACCCACTCCCAGTCGAGTTCTTCGTAACTTGGTGTTCCGTAACACTCAAATACACGCTGGGTGTGGTGAGCCGGCCACAGTTTAACCCATTACCCTACTCGCTACTGCCAGGAATGTGAAACTCTTTGCAAAACTAGGCAATTACATGTATTTATGTACACATTCATTAAACAAGGAATACTTCGAATTTACAGCTTGTAAAACTTCTCACGTACTGTAGATGAATTACCTTTACAAGTCTTACAGCTTACTCTTCCTCACATTTTTACAGACTGCTTCTTATTATATAAACTAGAATACTTCACAATGGCTAAAGGCCCAAACTAAACACAATGATCGATCAAAGACAATTATTTACAAAACTTTGAATAGTTTATTAAAACTTGCCCCTTCCAAAATGTAAAGCAATTTAATTATCGCCTTTTTTCTCCTTTTACGCAGCTTATGCCACTTTCTATCTCCTTCGACACTTTCATCTCACTTGAGCAGCGTTAAAACCTAAGCCAGACTTGCCATTTATTTCACTTAAGTCGCCCTTTCATTTTGCTTAAGCACCACTTTACACTATCGCCTGCTACTTATGCGCCATTTATCTCACTTAGGCCACGTTGAAACCTATGTTGAAATCGCTTCTCAACAACGCCATAATCTGAAGCAGGATTATTATTTATTTATCTTAGGCGCGACGAACATCATTCCATTAATTTCCTTTGCGACGCGTCTAATATTATTCCTTTTATTTACTTCGGCGCGACGAGCATTACTCTTTTGATTCTCATAGCCGCGACTAGCTAACCACTCCTGCTCGCCTCACATTTATCTCACTCACGTGTCTCCGACCTCAGAAAAAACTTCGTACTCCAGGCTCAGGAAGTACCAGGAATGGGGAGTAAGGGAAGCTGCCTGGAGTTCAGAATAAATAACTGGGATCGAACATACGTTCGAATGCCTCCTCATAGTACGAATTAGGTTCGTACCGGGATTGAAATAAAACGCACGGCCATGAAAATAGGCGGCTGGGCAGAATTTCGCTGGTGCCACATATGGGAAAAGCAAAGCGAGAGCGGGACGAAAGTCGCTGGTTCCCGCGCAATGTGTGGCAACGTCAACCGGACTGCGTTGCCTAGTTCGAGCGTCAGACCGACCTTTCTCCGGGGCACTTTCTAGTCCCATTCAATACAGAGCAGGTGATCGTGTTAATTGAAAGCTCGCGACAGGCCCCAGAAATGGAGTCCCATATCATATAACTCTACAACGAGATCTTCCATTCTCTTAAACCTACGAACGCACGGGATTGTGTTCCGACGTGCCAACAGCGCGAACTTCTGCCACCCGCCTAATTTCATGGCCGTGCGTTCAGTTGGTATGTCCGGGTACCTCCTCACAAGGCCTTTGTGGCGAAATAGTAACGTGTTCTGAAGCCAGATGTCAAAGATTTGATCCCTGGTTAAGGCATGAATTTGCCATTGTGTTTGTCCAAAGAACTATTTGCCTCGTAATCATGGACAGCTCGGGTTCGCACGCATACTGCACAGTTCTTACGAAACTGTAGACTCGACACTGATTAGCTATTTGTGCATAAAGTGTACTTAAACTTCGACATTATATTTCTTGTCAGTTGATTATTTCTAATCTTCGCCATTAAAGTGGTTTGATTTGATTTTTATTTAGCATCGCTTTTCTTTTCGTTTTGACTAATCGCAACGATGAGGATGAGAGATTAAATTGATGAAGGGACACCCAAAATACACCATGGCCAATCCGGGATTAGAAGTCTGGAACGTTGGTGCTGTAGTGCTGAGTTAACGTACGAGTTTGTAAGTCCACTTTATGCACAGTAAGAATAATCGGGACTGAACCTACAGTTTAAAGTGTGATTCGAACCATTATATGTCTCCACCGGATACCGAACCCTGAACCCCTTGATTACAAGACGACGACGTTACCTCTACGCCATCGGGGAGGCCTACAAGAGTATGAGGATTACATTTATGCATTAACTACAATTAAGTAAAAACGACAGTTAAGCATTGACTCCGCAACTGAGGTGGTCCACCTAGAGCTGGAAAAGATAAGGAAATAACCGAAGTCTTCTGCCAACTGGGGACTGTTCTAGTCGGGAGTTCAAACTTCGAAAAGGCGAAACAATTATGCATATTTTCGAATATGCAAAACTTCTCCATGGGAGGACAAAAACGTCTCTTTCAAAGCTCAAGATCCTCTATTCCTACTCTCCGCAAAGGAACAACAGGCTGGAAAAATAGAACAAAAGAAGAGAAAAGAGGACGAGAAATAAAATGCAAACTGGATGCAGATAGAACCATTTTGCGAATGGCTTCACAGGAAAAGAGAAGCGAGTGGGTCCCAGGCGAGGCACCGAGGGATGATGAAGTTTTGTTGTTGGAGGAAAGTTTCTGGCGGCCCAAAAACACCCGGAGGGCCTTCAACTGCCAAGACCGAACCCTCCAATTCCGCGGAGCGAAACTGCTCGATCGGATTCTCCAAATGCGCCGCAGCTGTGGAGACTGCTTTGATGCCAAGCACCGAAGCAGCATGAATATGCATTTCATGGAGCTGGTGCATATATTCTGCAAACTACAACAAAACTTTGGCCCGGTCATAATGTTTTGTTTTTAATTAAGTCCGCCTTATGTTCAGGTTAGTCAGAAGTGGATCTAGGGGTAGCGAAGATAGGGGTGTGCTGGAAAGAAAGTTTTTGGTCTGGACGGGATATGTTAGAAATATCCCGACGGTGTGGAAATATGGAATTCTACACGGCTTCTTTTTCTTTCTCCATGAAATCACAATTTTCGAGACATTTCAGACCCTAACAATGCAGAAGACATGGAGAATTAACCACTTTTAAACATGACTATTTGGAATTTTGTGACTGTTCGGAAAATATTTTCCCCAAGTCGAGATAGCGACGGGAATTTTTTCTCGCAGATTCTGGTACTAACATTTCGGTATCCTGCACATCCCTAGCGAGAGAGAGAGAGAGAGAGAGAGAGAGAGAGAGAGAGAGAGAGAGAGAGAGAGAGAGAGAGAGAGAGAAAGAGAGAGAGAGAGAGAGAAAGAGAGAGAGAGAGAGAGAGAGAGAGAGAAAGAGAGAAAGAGAGAGAGAGAGAGAGAGAGAGAGAGAGAGAGAGAGAGAGAGAGAGAGAGAGAGGCTACATACACTTTGTCCACAACTTCTTGCATATAATGTTGTGAAACCGAAAACTGCCGTAAATCTAGTGCAATTTAGCAACAATTCGCGCTGGAGCTAAATATCGCGAATGGCTGGAACACACTTGCATTTGAACAAAGCGTGATTATTTATAGATATGTTATCTATTTTGTTTGTCGTAATTACAAAGATAACCCATTAGTGATAATTATGAGTCTATGAGACGCAGTCTTATACATTCAGGGTAATAAAAGAAAACATATGTTTAGCGTTCATCATATCGAAACGAGGTGTTGAATCAAATATGTTACTGGGAAAAATTGTTTGACTTAACATCTAAATGCCGTGAAAATCTACGCAGTGGCATTCTAACATCCGTGTATATATAGGGTGATTTAAAAAAATGTTAACACTATATGGGAAATAGAAAATTTGCTTAAAGGAAGAAACCTTGCTGCAATGACAAAAAAAAAATATTTGTTATATAGTATGTTTAGTGTGTGACAGTCTATGCAAACATGGATGTTCAATATAATCCAATCAAAGAAGTAAACGCAGACGGTGAGTAGTACATTTTCTGTTTCCCATATAGTGATAACATTTTTTGAATCACCCTGTATTTCGAGACGATAACAAGAACGAGGCACATCTGGTCACACACAAGATAAGACAGAGTCTCGTCTCGTCAGCATCTCTACCAGAATACTCTAGCGCCACAATAATATGTGCCCTCGAAAAATACGTGATCTGCTCCTAGACCAGATGTGCGTTCAAATACGACATTCGTTCAGTAGATTTAGTGCCCTGCACTTGTTTCACAGGTACAGCGCATTCGGTTTAGCCTGAGCTCTGACATGCGCAAAGCGGGAAATGTCTGTCGTCTGCAGAAGACGTCACGTGACTCATAGGAGCAGTGTTGGAATTCGCAGAAGTTAAAATTCTACTACACATGAATCTGGCAAAGGCTATACGCTGCTCTCATAAAAGAAAATTACTTACGAATCTAAAGTAGCACGCAGTCCTTCATTATCGTGAAAGTCGTCAATTGTTGTATGAATAACACACTTGTCAAATTCGTCCACATCACTTTTAAATTTCTTTCTTCTGCGTGGTTTGTTAGGCGTCACTAATCCCTTCCCAGTTATTTTGTAGCGGTCATTTTCGTTTCAAAGTACTTACTGACATATCAGTAGCTGCGGAAACATGCTTTTGCACTTGTTTCACGTTCAACGCAAGACTACTGTCATAAACTTATGCACGTTAAGATAATTTCTCTACTCTGACTATGAATCACTTTGCTTTCTCTAATATTCATTCCAGTTTTCACCTCAGCTTCCGTTGAATAAAACACCCTAAGCAACACAGGTCAACAATCATCTTACTCGTGGTAACACGATCCCCCCCCCCCCGCCTCATAGGAAGAGGAGAAGAGAGAGGATGCCTCTTACGCCGAGGGGGCTTAATCAAAGGGGGTTTCACCGGCAAAAAGAATCCTCTGTCATTCTTTTCCTTGAACTATCACCTTCTCAAATTGTAGCTTAAAAAAAGTGCAGTAAGTACCGAACACCCCTAAAAATAAGCTCTGAAGTCAGAGTATGGAACTGTCGCCTCGTCGCGCTGACGGCAGGCTTCTGCGCAGCTGAAGGCCAGAGCTCAAGCTAAACCGAATGGCCTGTAGAGTCAGCTGCAATAAAAAAATATGGCACCTAGATCCTGAAATACTGGTTTCCTTGCAATGCTCTATGTGTGTTGCCTAACTCTCAGGCAACAACATTCCATTGTATTGAAGTTGACTCATAGCCGTTACGCAGTACACATATCGTATTGCGGGAAGCTAGTACTTCAGGAGCTACAGTATGTGTTCCATTTTTTATTCCCGGTGACTGTACGGTTTGTAGTTTGTTTTGCCAAAAAGACAAAAAAAAACGGCCACTCCTTCTAATGCCTCACTCGTACGAACCATTCATCATCGTCGCCGCGAGTTTGGAGCAGAGGAGAAACGCGCGGCGTCGAAAAACTATGAACGAAGAACGGTTAAGCGCACAGTGAGGCCTTCGGAATGCAAAGTTTTCATCAGAGACCGAAGCCATCCACCGCAGTGGGGAGGATTTTATGCGGACCAGCTCGGGATCAATCACTTTAATGGAGTTTTAGTGGAAAACCGTGCCAAGCGACCGCCATTTTGCGGGGAAAGGAAGAGACAGAAAAAACGAGCATCAGATGCAAAATAGATGACGACTTTGTAATGCCGGGTTCTGTCCCTGCGAGGCGTCCTAGGGAAAAGGATGGGAATTCGAAAAACGGGCACTGGAGGAACTAAATCGGACAGAAAGAGAGGGAGAGGGTTAAAAAAATGCGTATGCTAAAATTGGAGAGAAAGAAGTGGAATTGTAGTCCCTAATGTGGCAGTTGCGGTGCTCCAGAAAGCTTTGCGGTTGGCGCTTTGCAATCAATGGGTTCGAAGCCCCAGTGCCAGAGACCCCCACTGCTGTGCCCTGTACCACTTTAGGACATTGAACTGCAGAGCAAATAGGATCATTTCTACATTACTTCGCTTCGTTTTCTGTACTGTGGAGATACCGTGTAGCCAAATGGCACTCTCGCCTTTGGTCCGAGCGGTCCCGGGTTCGATTCCGGTCGACAGCTCCAAAATGTCGGCGTTGACCCAGCATCGTGAGAACAATTTGAGAGTTCTGGTTTCGAAAGCCAGAAAACGGCAGCGATGGGACACGATGCGCCCATCACGTGTCACAAGCAATACCAATCGAAAAACAACTAAAAATGTATTAAGTATTGTTTCTCGATAGATGGTACCAAATGTGATGTGAATTTAAACTTTAGGAATGATAAATTTACTTGCTTTTAACGTCGAATCGGAGCAGGTTTCAATATAAAAAATCACCATCATTTAAAGTTATTGATTCCCTTCGCCAAAATAGAACTAATATGGGTTTTTCTAGACATCTTAGTCGCGATAACTTAAGCTATAGTTTATAGTAAAATGCTCGTGCGAAAATACCACCAGCGTACTTCGGTTTTGCTGTTAAAAATGAGACGCTCTATGATTGATTTAGTCCACTTTATGCACAGGAAGGCTAATCGGTACTGGACCTACAGTTTAATGTGCGATACGAACCACTGTGCCATGTGCCTTTACCAGGTATCGAACCCGGGACCCCTAATTTCCAAGGCGACGACGTTACCACTACGCCATCGGTGACGCCAGACGCTCTATGATTAAATCTACATAACTAACTAACTCTCTAGCCTTCTTAAACCCGAAGGTTCATGGCTGCAGAAACACAGGCCTTCCATCTGTCCCTATCTTGAGCAAGATCTATATACTCTTTTCCATCCCTACCGATTTCCTTTAGGTCCATCTCAACGTTGTCCCTCCATCTTCGTCTTGGCCTTCCTACAGGTCTCTTACCACCTGGTTTCCCAACAAGAATCCTGTAAACTCCTCTTTCCTCTCCCATTCGTGCCACATGGCCTGCCCACCTAAGTCTTCTTGATTTAATTATTCTAATAATATCTGGACATGAATACAAATTATGTAGTTCTAAATTATGTAACCTTCTCCACTCACCTGTCTCCTCATCCCTTTTAGGTCCAAAGATTTTCCTAAGGATCTTATTTTCAAATAAGATTTAAATCTACATAAAAAGTTCATTAAAACCTAATTTGTCATGTCTATAAGTATATATATCTTATATATCTATCTTCTTCTACATATATATAAAAATGGATGTATATGTGTGTGTGTGTGTGGGTGTGTATATTTGTTTGCTTCGGCATAACTCTCGAACGCCTGGAGCAATTTCAACCAAACTTCAGTACACATATCACTTGCAATCTGGAAATAAATACTGTAGGGGTAAGGTACACCTGGCACCCCTAGGGGTGGGGTGGAAAGGGGTGACATGTAAAAATAATCGAGAATCACCGATATTAAATTCCGCACAAACAGACATCCGTGACTCTATGCAATCCCGCACAACGATAGTGTTTCTCGGGTTGTGTAACATTCAGGCTGATATGACTTTGTGTTGCGAAAACGCCCGATATTAGTGTGGAATCCATAGTTTTCGGAGTCGCTCCCAATGCCGTTCGACTCCAAGTTCATCACCTATCGACATGGAGGGGGGTGAAAAATAAAATGTCACAAATGACCTAGATTAGTGCGAATCCATAGTTTTCAGAGTCGCTAAGCTAATTGGTGACATTCAAGATCACATTTAAAATTAGTTACATTTTACACTATAGTTAGAATTCATCATTTTTCCTGTCTAATACAAGATTGGGATAAATAAATACCGGGCAACGCCGGGTAATCAGCTAGTAGTTAATAAAATAAAGCCCTACAAGTAAGTGAAATAGCATTATCAGACGAATTATATTCCAAACAGCAACACTGTAATTGGAATTAACGAATGGAATTTCTCCCAAGTTACGTACGGTTGTTTACATTAGTTTCTGCCTGTGGAGTGAGAGTAGAAAAGTTACGAAATTTTGGGTGAATTGAGATTAATTGAAACACACATGAAACTAGCTGCCTCTGCAGTAAAAAAAGTGTTAGGAAACCGACCCTGAAGTATATCTCTCTCTGACTTGTAGGTTCGCCGCCATCTTGAAAAATGGCGAAAAGGGTAGACAGAAGGTAAAAAAAAAGCATGCATTTATTACGAATTCTTATTGAATTTGACAGGAGTTATATCTTCAATATACTGGCCTAAAAAAAATGGTAAGATGCTCTCCTAGTCTTCAAAATTCCTGCACACGGCACTTCTTTGAGATCGATTCGTCACACCACTTAGGCAACTGACAGCTGTACTTTTATGTTTTCCAGAACGCATTTCTCTTTTCAAACGTGCATTTGCATCCTTCAGGATCTACTCCTCCCCTCCCCCCAGCCTTTGCAGAATACGAAAATTATCCTTCTGCCAAAAGAGGCAGACGGGAAGATCGATAATGTCTCCTCCGGTTGAAGTTGTAATTGGGTCTCCTGGACGTGGGTTCAACCGCCTGCTTCAAAGCTTCCCCATTTTCCTCTGCGCGTAGCACGACAGCTTGTCCTGTTGATCGTCGGTAGAGGCGCGACGACTGAATCGACATCACCCGTTGCCTGCCTTCGGGAACCAGCATGCTCTAATCCTTAGTCTGAAACGTGTTGCAGAGCGCGCTTTTCGTGCCGAGACAGGGAAGAAGAAAAATGACATCCAGAACCCCTCGCCGATACAAGACGGTCGTCTTACACTTATCAATACTCTTTCGGATTATCCCGATCTTGAATATTCTATTCCGTCTAGAGACATTCGTCTTTGGCAAAACTCAAGTAGCTGGATACGTGAATATTTCAACAAGTTGAAACGTAATAAATTTGGAATATTTAACTGTGGCATTTTAATTTCAAGAATGCTATACTGTATCGAAACAGAAATGGCCAAATGTAATAGCTACCACCATTAAACTTGAAGATCAATATGTACATAAGTGTGCAAGGGCAAAACTACAGCAGAAAATAAATAAATTAAAACGCCCCATGTCAGTCAAAATATCCTATAATAATATACGCAAGTAAAAACACAAATACCTCACCCAGTGACGGCGGTCACACCAGAAGGACGTATTTAGGGGTGGGGGGTCCGGATCACCCCGAAAGACTTATCAAGTACTAAACTTATATGAAAATATAATTGTTTTATCATTTGTTATATAATCAATCGATGGTTATTTACTTTCGCCGTACTTTTTGGAAGATAAGGAATTGTGTTCATAGGACTTTGAAGGACAGTTCCAATGATTTATGCACACTACTACTTATGACAAATATGCACAAAATATAAATCAGGAGTTTCCTTTTGGTCAATTTGATCCAACTCCTTTTTTGATATTCAATAAATATTCAATTCTTTATCTATTTGACATTAATTTCCTTGCAGAACAGTTGTTTTTATGCAAATTTTGACAATCTTAACTACACGTAGGGTAGGTTCCTATAAGAGTACGCACTAAGTGTTTAAAGTCATATTACGGGAACGTAAACAAACATAAACACAAAACAACTGCACCTACTTCTTAAGTAGTATCTTTACTTTCGCATGTGACTAAAAATAAAATGAATGTTAACAAAATATAGGATATACAATTATATTTTTAAATAGATGCAAAATAGTACTCTTAGGCACGCAACACGTCCTCTAAAAGTACGCACTTGAAAGTGTCTTGTCACACTGAAAGGCACCCTGTCCTTCATATGAAGAGCAAGCTTCATGCCAGCATTGCTCGCAACCTCCACATTGAATCCAGTCTTATGTAATTGGTTCCCCGTAGATTTCGTGGCATCCTGGGCAGTTAACAACTTCTTGAAGGTCTGTAGATGTGGAAGGTTCAGCAGCATCAAATTTCAAGCGCTTCTTTCTTTTGCAACGCTTGCCTCCTTTACTTGGCTCCGTACTTTGAGATGATGCACACTCCAATGTTGTTCGATATGGTGATGATGTAATTATGCCTCCATGATTGGAAAGAAATTGGCATGTTACAAAAAATTAACTAGCCTAAGATTTTTTTTTTACAAAATGAAATTTTTGTAGGAAAACGGACTTAGAGCCTTCATTCTTTTCCGGAGTGTGCACTCATTTACTCCCAGCGATGCGGCAATTTTCCTTTTGCTTTCTCCCAGTTGTAATCGCCTGTAGCAGTCATTCAATACTTCCTCCGTGAACACCAATTTACGGTTTGTTTTTCATTTGTAGCCTGACATCTTTTCTGTAGATGAAATAACTATTGTCACAAAGTTTGTCTATTATGTATATGCACATAGGATACTGTACTTTCATTTTACTTGTGATTCAATCTATGTAATTCTTCTAATTTTACAGTAAATTATTGAGCAATTGTGACCGCAGACATCTTTTAAAAAATATCACAGATTCAAGGAATTTTACTACGTAGAAACTGCCCTGTCCCCTAAGAGTACGCATGCGAACTCTTTGCGTCCTGTTCAATGCGTACTCTTTGAGGACAACGCCACATTTAATGTTTGGTCACCAGATGGCAGAATCAATCAGACTAGACATGTGAAATCCATGCCTTTGTATTCTCAAGGCGTGCACAGATATTTACTATACAGGTCATTGTCTTTCCGTTTTAGCGTTATTGGGCAGACGTTATATTCTACAAGCGTAATATTACACTGAAATGGCATTGAAGTACTTACCTGCTAATTACTCAGTCCCTGCCAGCCGCTTGTTGCTTCCTTCATGCTCATACACAACCTTCCGTACTGCTGCTTGCTAACGTCTAGAAGCTACAATTCAACAATGCTGCCAACTTTGGAAATTGGCACTGCGTACTCTTTCAAGACCGCGTACTCTTATAGGAACCCACCCTAAGCTAGATAATGAAGATGTGCTGTTATATCTCTATTCTTTTACCATCTTTTTACTTATTCATGTAATAATAATGCAGCATTAATTAATTTGCATATTTAATTAATATTACTTTAATTTAATTGTTCAATTATTATTTATTATTATTATTACTACTACTACTATTAAGACACTTGGTCGGAACCTCCCCCCCTCCCAAATATAATTCTAGATACGTGCCCGACCAAGGTTAAGTGTTCGAAACCCGACGACATGGAATGAAATAAACTAGGCATACTACGACCCTTTAGCAAGTTGCAGGACGAAAACAGTTTACATATGAAACAAGAGAACCGTATTCCATCCTACATTACCACTCTACGCGAACCACGTCCAAACAAATATCAAATACGCATAAGACTGTAAACAGCAATCGAAAAATGGTTCAGAATCTGGGCTAATATGATTAATGCAAAAATATTGAAAAACACCACTAATGCATAATAACAAAATGCATAAAAGACACAATAACAGCTCAACATAAGCGAATTTTGCATTAACAACATTCTGTAAATAATACCATAAAACTATAAAAACTAATTACATGACGTCAGAAACAAGAGTAATATATACAAGGAAGGACTAATTAATTCCACCTGCTTATGCCACTCAATATTTTCAACATAGACATAAAATGTGGAAATAAATCCAGATTTATAACAAAAAACTAAACATAAATAATGTAGAAGCATTATTTCATATTTTGGTCTGGTTAAAAGCGTTCATCAGTTCCATCGTTATTGAAAATGTACACAGGACTGCACGAAAACATGAAACTTTTGATGTCGACATCACACGTTGCATTAGATGTGTATGATTCTAACACTCGAAGTTCACGCAGAATCAACGATTCCCAACACCAAAAATTCACTGAATTCAAGGAATTTCCCGCCAAGTGTAACCCATTACGGCGGAGCGACATATAACAGTGCGGATGACTGCATTTAATTGGTTCGTTTACAAGCGACGTGTCCCATGTCTCTTTGACATATGAGTACCCACGCCTTCAAGAGATTAGTGTTATGTTAATGAGAAGAGTAGAGTAGTTACTACACGTGCAAAATTCACGAAAATGTTTACGAATTGTCATCATCCTTGATCAGGGTGGATAAAAATCTTGATTTTTATTTTAAAAAATCATTTTTGATTTATTTTTATTTAAATCGGATTTTTTAATTAAAAAAACACCTTTAAAACTGCTTGTACGATTTTTAGCACCATATATTATATTTTTTATAGAAAGCCTTTTTCTAGTAAATTTGAGCAGTTTGATTAAAGCAAATTAAAAATAATGTGTAAATATACATTTCTCTGTTTCTGATACTGTATGCATGGACTTACTATGGAAATGCTTGTTGAGTGTGTTAATGAAAGTATGATAATTTCAGTAACTTTTCTTCAAGTAAAAATTAAACATTCTGAATGTACTATATAATTGTAACTTAAAATATTATTTTGTAGTCTTTGTAGCTGAAAATGTGGTGCAAAAATCTTGATGAAAGTTCAGTCGAGGAATGGAACACTGCATTCTATCTTATTGTTTAACAAACTCCGTATTGATGCGTACAAAACAGGTGCGTATCTGCCACCCGCAAATTTAGTGTAATTTGTGACATTAAGGTGAATCGGGGTAAGTGTGATCACGTTTAGTGATAATTACACTTTAGTCTTTCATAACTTGGGCAGCCTCATTAGGACCAAGATGTTTCTTGGTCCAATTTATTCTTCTACATAATAGTTACTTACTGAGTGAATTTCAATAACATCCCCGTACTCAGTTTCCGGTAAAAAAAAAAAAAGAAATAATTTACAATTATCATGATCACACTTCCTTAATGAAGTGGGGTAAGTGTGATCATGGTAAGGGAAAGTGTGATCAAGGCTATTTTCTCCTTATAGGAATGTTATAACCTATAGTGGAAAAGTGTAATACATGGACATGTGTGTTAGCCAAAATTTTCTCGTGAGAAAAGTTTACCAAAATAAAACTGTATTTTTAAATGATTTGTGCTTCAATGGTGAAGTGTGTGCATCCACCAGGGTAGACGTTGAGGATGCTGCGGTGCCCGAAGAACGGTTTCCAGTTTCGACAGGCATGGTGTCTGTAGAACGGGAAGTAGAGGGATCAGGCTGCAGTCTCTTGACTAAATTGTATTTTCCAAAAGTATTGAATCAAAGTTTTCCTTTGGAATAAAGTTCCTATTGACAGGGAACGCAAGTTTTGAATCGAAAATTCCAGTTCCCTGGAACCCATTTCTTATGTTTAAAGCAGGTATCTTTTGCCACGCTTTTCCAAGGAGTTCAGAAAAAGCATCTTTACCCAGTGAACTTCCAACATGTTTTCGTTGACATTCTAACAATAAAGGATTCCACACATGACGTTTCAATGGTTCAAAAACAGCAACATCGAGGAGTTGGAGTATTGCACTGCTGTGTGGAAGCAACTTGAGTATTGATACATTTTCTTCCTGAACCAAGGTTAGCACCTCAATGGAGAGATGGCTCACATGACCATCCAAAATGATTAGCAACGGCCGTCATTCTTTCGGAACGGATGGAAGAAATTGTGTTTGAAACCATGAATAAAATGTTCCACAGTCTATCCAACCATTTTCTGTAGCACGGCAGGTTGTACCGGGGAACGCATCTTTACTCATCCAGCTGGACCACATGTTCTTGCCCGTGAATATTATGAGGGATGGTAAAATGTCACCAGCAGCATTGGCACAAGCGAGGACAGTTGTTGCTTCTCTTCCTGTTCCTTGGGTCCGTCGTTTAGCAGGCAACCCTATGTCACCTATAACCGTTCCAGTGCTTACATCATGGATGAATTATGTTTCATCCAGGTTGAACACATTTCCAGGCTTGTTTTGCATTTGCAGTTCTGTTATCAGACATTCCAGAAGATTAGAAAACCCATACACTATGAAGGGCTCCTTCTGAACCTCCAAGCGCGTGTACTCTTGATTTCTGGTTTTCTGAGTCAGTTTATGCCTCTGTGTAAACCCATGAAACCATTCATGACTGGGTAGCCCATCTTTGAATCTGGTTTGCAACTGATTTGCAGTCACGTACTGTTCCACTAAGTTGATACACTCTTTAACGCTCAAACCTAAGCCCCACTTTGTCAGGGAACGTAAATGTGAAGCTAACTCCTCCCCTTCTCTAGCAGGAATCTCAGTGTGTGTGCCTCCTTCATCAGTTGACTTTATAGCAGGTAACACATTTTGTCTCCCCTTCCATCGTCTACAATGTAGCACAAGAGTTGAATATGGGATTTTAAAATGCTTAGAAACATCACGAACACTTGCACCTTTTTCAAGTTCGTTCAGGGCATTGCCTAACTCTTCTGCACTGTAGCTTCCTCCCTCACCCCTGTTTGTTTTTCTGGTGTAGTTACGCTCATTATTCAAACTGAAAAGAGCAAGAAGTAGCAATTTCAAAATTCAACAGCACTGATCACACTTTCCCAAACACAGTGAATTTGCGGGTGAGTGTGATCATGACTAGTAAGAACAACAGGAACCTCTCATTCGAGCACAGAAAGAAATAAAAGTAACTTGTTGTTCCTACCATTTACCCAGCATTGCCTTTTTCACAATCCTTTGATTTTCCTGCGAGACAGAGAAATGTTTTTACGCATATGAGAAATTTCAGTTTGAAATATTTTGTACTGGCATTTTTACATGCCCCTCCTGTATGCTTGCAGCAATGAACACATATCCAGAATCATTCAAAATATGCATGACCATCACTTTTCTTTAATCATCAGTTCCAAATACTTATAACAAGTTGCAGCTTCAGTTTGTAACTGGAAATCACACTTACCCCAATTCACCCTACCTGTGATGCGGAAACTGAACTCATATTTACTCCAAGTAAAGGAAAGCCTAATCTAAACATAACCTATGGTTCTTCTTAATCTAAAACGTTGGCTACACACACGCACACACACATGCTCTCCAATATTTGTAAATATATGAAACAATGATGGTCCAATATTTGAATGAACCTTTTCTAGTTTTATGAAAATGCCCCATGTTACTATGTTCGTCTTCATCAAGATTGTACAATAGCTTTCAACACCTCCCCTATGTCACTGACACAACATGTGGGGTAAGAGTTTGCTCAACATAAGGAAACACCACATAATTTACACGCGTGTCTGATGCTGTTTCTTCGCAATTTAGTTTCTGCGTGTGCCATCTTACAGAACAGTTTCACATAAACTACCTGTTAGAGAGGAAGTACAGGAAACATCTTCAGCACTTTATAAAAATGTGTATATTTCGCAGTTGGGGTAGTATCGGAATCACTGAGTCACCTAAGTGAGACATTCCCCAGGAAGTCGATTTTCACTTGATAACAGAGGAAAGAAGAAAAAAAGATTAAAATAATTACACTATGACGGTCAGACTTACGAGGCCCCGCGTCCTTAGTGTCCAAACATACCCTCATAACTAACCCCCAATCCAATATCTCTAAGTTAAAAAAAAAGTGCAACTCGTACTTCGAACACACCCGTCAGGCAGCGCTTAGTAGCATGGTATTGTGATTGCCAATGCAGACGTACAAAATCGACGATTAAAAATTTCCTCCAAAAAAAAAAAAAAAAAAAAAAATAGTGATCCCAACACGTTGAGATGAAACAGCCTAAGGAATAGTTTTAGAACGACCCTCGCATATACGCATTAACACCAATATACAACAAGCACGACCAGAATCTTGCCATAATTCACAGCAGCTTATGTTCATTCTGAGAAACCCCACGAATATTAAAATTCACCGTTGTGCTTAAATTTACAAGCAGTCAAATTATTTACACTAGCAGAAATTCAAGGCCAGTGCATGCACGGAAACCCCCTCTCCTGAAAGATAACACATGGTTAGTAAACATCAGTGTTCGGAAAGTTACTTGCTTAAAAAAGTAACAGTTACAGTTACTCGTTTTACAAAGTAACTCTGTTACAGTTACATGTACTTCAAAAGTAACTGTAAATTACTTTTACAGTTACTTTCTGCTGAAAATTTTCTTGCAACCAAATTCCACAAATCGATCATCAATTGTAATAACATATTTTGTGAAGACTAACATGTCTTTTACTTATGTTACTGGTACATAATATAAGTCTTCGTTTATTTATATTTATTACAAAATGAAGTGCTCTTCTGTGCTTTGCGCGACGCCATGTGTGGAGTTATAGCCCCACACGTTTTTGATCATGGTCGAAGGTGGGGCTGATGTGATCAGCACCACGTCCCTGACATCCTTTACCCCCTCTCCAGAATTTCCTCCAGATACCCACTTTATACGATGCTTGGTGGGCGCTGGAGCCGCTTCAACAGGTGGAAAAATCTCGATTCTCCCCCACCGAGGATCGAACCCAGGGTCTCTCGCATGGTAGTCAGGCACCCAAACGACTTTTTTTTAAAAGGAATACCCAATGCCGTAGTATCCCCCGTTATTCACATCTTCTCAATTTTTATTTATGTCAATTTTCTGTTTTCTGTATTCTCATTGGAACAAACACAAACATCCATGTCCGAAACGAACTAGAATCTGGGACTCCTGACATATAGTGTGCTGTGCTAACCACTCCGCCACGGAGGTTGACCTGAGCTACTGGAACTTCAACATTTGTATTTATTATCATTGTTGT